>NW_026775290.1:0-115204 GCF_030867095.1 Alligator mississippiensis | reverse complement strand
GGTGCTAAGATGCCTGTGAGCTTTTTTCAAGCCAAAAGGGAGGTGTGTAATGAAGGCAAGAGCCTTTGTGGAGAGGGTTAATTCTCAAGGTCTTTTTTTGTCCACTTTACAATTCCAGAATAGTGCAAAAAAAAAAAAAAAGGCCTCAGGGCCAGATCCAAATTATTCTCATTAGTTGCCTAGATATAGACATGTAATGGAAAAAACCTGATCCAGACCGATCCTGCTATAGCAGCCACAGTGCTGTGGAGGTGGCAAGTTTCATATACACCTCCCTTTTGGGTTGAAAAGTGTTCATTGATATCTGGGCCCATTGACAAGAATGACATTTTGCAAAGCCTAATGATAAATTAGATCCAACTGGTGGCCTGTGGGCTGCATGTGGCTCCCAAGGAGATAATATGTGGCCCCCAAGGCTCCCGGCCTGAGCGCTGCCTCCCCGCTCCTCCCCCCTGTCCACACTTCTCCAGTAGCTGTTGGTGCCAGAGTGTCCTGGCTCCCCTCCCCTTCTCCAGTTTCCACTGCCTGACCCTGCTTTGGGTGGCAAAGCACAGCACAGGATCCTGGCATGGTACAGCAGGGGCCCCACTGCATGGCACAATAGAAGGGAGCCATGTGCCACAGCATGCAATGCAGGAGGTACTGGCATGGTACAGTGGGAGCGGCACACACTCCTGCGGTGCAGAGGTAGAAGTGTGTCCACAGTGTTGGAAGGTGTCATGTGCTGTGACAAGCAGTCCATGTGGCATGTGGGTGTGCAGCCTGCATTGTGTGTGGCTGGGGTCCTGCACCTCTCAGCCACTTGGAAGTTGGACAGCTCCACATAAGCTTTTTGTGACTTTATGCCAACATTTTGTTATTTATTAGTGACATATAAGGAAGATTTTGGCACGTTCTTCAGAGATTTTTGTCACAGCCTGATCTTAAACTTGGACTCTAAACCTAAGTTATGAACATGACCCCTTTGACCTATTGACAGTTAGGTGGTAGTCTTCCAGATAGAATTCTCTTAGCAAGTTTTTGGGCACTGAATTAATTTATTTAATGAGGACAAGCCTCCAAATTTCTTTTTTCTTTTTCTTTTTGGCATGCAGGTATTTATCTATGTTCATCTTATGTAAATGAGTAAATTGGCACGTGACATGCCTTTTGCACTTAGTGAACATGCTGTTATTACCAATTAATGTTAAAGCAGAGTAAGCAAATGGAAAGTGTAAAGCTTCCAATATTATCTCTTTATTACGGGATCCATAACAATAAAAAAAGACCTAATAAAATTAGAAATGAGCACATGACAGACTAAAAGTTCATTGCAGTGCATACAGTATTTATGTATATTTTGTTTTTATTCTAAAGGATAAATATAAAACTTTTCTTCCATCTGATCAAAGAGAATCTAATGTTCAGTACCAATACCTTTAATTTATAAAGTCTTTCATCATGAATGATCCCAACATGACAGGGAAACAAAACTACAATATCATACTTTACTTTATACTTCTGTATAGCATTGTTTGTTTAAATTGAAAGTTTCATGAGGCATGACTGTCTCATTTATGTTCAGCGTGAACACACTCTCATGGCGAGTCCAGATGAGCGTACTTGTGCATTTCCCCAAATACAAACAGAAGCAGCACATAGTTGTGCCACTGCTACTTGTCCCAGGGAACACCCAATCATGCATGCTCTGGTGTGTGGCAGGTTGCCCCAGATGGGATAGGGGAGATGGGTACTAGTACCTAGCCTGGCCCTAGCAGCCTTACCTGGAATCTGGGGAGCCTCCTGGGGCTCCAGCAGTGGTGATCTGGTGCAGAGAGCCTGGCTGGCAGCTGGAGCTTGGCTCTGGCTGGCCAGGCTTTGGTTTTAGGCATGGGTTTTTTGACAAGGGCATCTCATGGTATCAAAAAAACCCGCCTTGCTGCAAAGTATCAGCATGTCGAACATCTGCATATGTGGCACATGTGGTTTTTAATGCTGCAGACAGGTCTGCGGTGCTATGTAGTGCCCATGAACACTCATCTAGATGCACCCTCAGAGTTCAAAAGATAAGAATAATATCCAGATGAAACTAATACTTCCTTTTCACTTACATCTTAGATAACTGAACTGAATTCAAGAGAAAAATCTTACATATGTTCAAACAAATGACATTCTTATATATATGGGCTTCTACTCCTTTATTAGCTTGTTTATTATGTAACTGCAACAAATATATATAAAATTTTTTTTCAACAGCATTATTTATAGATTGTGACTCACTTAGAGACCTCATCTAGGAGCAATTGTTCTATAATTTATAAAATGTAGTCATCCTCCCCTGAAACTAAATTTTAAATAAAACAGCATTAAACAATATTGTACTTTCTAATGTTAAAAACTATAACCTGAACATCTTATTTCAATTCAATATGTGGCTTGAGAAGGAAGAAAGGAAACATGAAGGCTAGTCAAAAGGTTTCAGCAAATCTGTGAGCAATGTGATCTTATGAACTCTACAAAAGAACTTTAATTGATAGTAGAGGTTTCACAATTTTGCTGTCAGGGCTTTCACAACAGTCTGGTCTTAAGGTTGAGCAGGAAGAGCTAAGCAAGACATCCATAGCCATTTCTGAATCTACAATACCGTGGGTGTATTATTCTAAGTAAACATCCTCGCTGGAATGCTGTAGCATCCTACAAAATGCACAAAGGATTTCTCAAACAAGTCAGGCAGAGTGACTTCTCAGTATTACTAAAGCAGAATCAAATTGGCCTGGATCTTCACACACGGTAAATGCTTAGTGTGACGGTGGTGTGCCGCCATCACGGGCACAGACTAAGGGCAGGAAGGGTTGCGGAGTTACTTACCTCCGGGAGAGATGGCGGCATCAGAGCTGAGACCGCGGCAGCAGCTGCAGCCGCAATTAGAGCCGCGTGAGCCGGCATTATGCCGGTTATTTAAGCAGCTGTTCCCGGTGAGGGAAACAGCTGAGCCAATCGTGGCGGCCACCACGGTTGCCGCGGGAGAGTTCAAAAGCCCCGACAGCACCCGTGGGCAGGGGGAGCGAGAGAGAAAGAGAAAGGCGGGCAGCACGGCCGGTGTGCTGCAGCTCCCCCTTGGGAAAGGCACCAGCTAGGCTGCACCGAACCCACGCTGAAGCTGAGGCAAGGTTTGGAGCCTCTGACCGAGGCAGGAGGAGGCTCGAAGCCCCTATCAGAGGCAGGTAGCAGGAAGCTCCCTGTCCTACCCCAGGTAGGGAGCGGAGAAGTGCCAGGATCCCTCTTGGGAGAAGGGAATCGGGGAGCAACGAGGCACCCTGCACAGATTAGCAGGTCCCCTAAGGGAAATAGAGACAGGGATAGATGGAGCAGTCCCTAGGGGTTGCTAGGTCCCGGACACCAGTCCGGGAAGTCTCCCCGCCCAGGCGGAATATTATTTCTAGAGGAAAAGGGAAGGAAGAAGGACTGCCAGAGCTATCTGAGGAGCCAGCGAGAGTAGAAGACAGGCTGACCCAGTGATATCGCTAGGCCTGGGTCCCCACAGTTGGAGGAAACCAACGGCAAGCAAGCCTGCAGTGCACCGCAGGCCACCATCCCACCAGCATGTGATCGGTTGGTGAGTGGATGGGGTGTAGGGGTGGCGGAGCTCCGTGAAACAACAGAAGCAACAACCGTGAGTACACCCGCATCGGGGAACCCCTCAATTAAAGAGCTCCACTGAAACCCTCTCACAAATCAAACATAACAGCAACATTGTGGCAGGCGGGACGAGGGGAGGGGCTACCTAGACGATGAGTGATACTGGACTCGAGACGTCCGTCATCACACTTAGGAAACAGCTAGTCCTTGAAAGAATGCAATTTTGCAAAAGTTCAGCTTGTCTCTCAACTGGGACCCCTGCAAAGTATCTATACATGCAGTTAAACAGTAGTGGTATTCTTGAACCTACATGTTTTTTTATTTCTATTTTCCATATAATTTTTCAGTATTGTCAGCCTGCTTCTCTAAATTCCCAACCTGCACCCTATGAGTGTCTCAAGTTTTGTTTTAACCAGCATTAATGCAGACAGCATATTAACAGTCACTTTGTATAAATATTCCATTTTTCCCTAAGAGAGCCATCTTGCTTTGAGCTACTTAGTGCTTGGTCTGATAGAGATGAAGGCTGTGAGGAGGTCTATGTCCCTGAGGAACAAGGTTAAACAAGACTCACAGTTTGTGTTGTCTTCGTTTTCCCCCTATTGCCTTAATGAATACAGAGTTCTTTTGTTGACAGTTTGGAAATAGATCCCTCATATAGGACAACAAGCAGCTTCGGTCACTGAAAGTTGTAATGCTCACTCTGCCTGATCTATGCTATATGCAGTTCCCTGCACCCAGCAGATTTTTGCTTCATTTGTGTGTAACCTGGTGATTTCTAGAAAATATATCAAGTTAATATTTGCCAAGTGTTTTATGTATATGATTATGTATATGATAATCATATACATAAAACACTTTGCAAATATTAACTTGATATATTTTCTAGAAATCTTAATCAAAATGTACTATATATATATATATATATATATATATATATATATATATATTCTAATATAATATAGGGCATAGTCTGTCTGTATGTTGTCTGTGTGTCTGTCTGTCTGTAATGCTTTTGGCCAACTGCGCATGTGCCACCGAGAGGGTAGGCAGTGAGTGGCTGCACGGGCCCAAGTTTGAGCCACAGCCGGGGAAGTTTGTGGTGGTGGCAAACACACCCCGGCCACCTGAGCATTGGGGCTTCCCCACACCTCCCTTCCTGAGGGGAAAGTGGGGAGGCAAATGCCCTGCCAACCCCTCCAGTTTAAAACTCAGGTCAAATACCTTCACTGATAGTAATAGCAACAGTACTGCAATGGGAAAGGAAGACGTCTCAGGTGCAAGTTACTAATTTCTTTGTCAAACAGAATGAAATTTTTCTTTAAAAATTAGGTAAAATGAATCTTCACGAAAAATCTTTTTTTCCCATTTTTGCTCAACAAAATGAAAAATTGAAATGTTTCTTTCAGATCAGGCAAAACATTCTACTCAACATGAACTAAAATGTTTCACTTTGGGGAACTTTTAATAAAGAAAATGAAAGGCTAGCGTGTCACAACAGAAGGAAGAAGTATTCCTCTTACCCGTTAGTCCGCTATTGGGTGCTCAAACAGGATGCACAGGCCTAATTTCAAATCACAACAAAACCCATATCTACCCCAGAGATATTATAATGAGCAGTTTATAGAAGAATATTACAGGGTAGGAAGGTTCTCAGGGGCTTCTGTTGATAGTTTTCTGAATGGCTAGCTGTTTAAATATTCACTGGCACAGGGTTCAGAACCCAAGCATCCAACCTACCAGATGAGTGTCCCAATTGCCAAGGCTAATGGAATTAAGTTTTTCTTGCTCTTTCACACTTGATAGATAATTAAGTATTCCCTGGAAAGTTGAACCTGCCTTCTAGTGTGGGTACAAGCAACATGGCCACATTGTTATTTGTCAGTTGTCAACCATGACACTGTATTCTTAGGGAATTCCAACACAGTTTGTTTGCCTAATTAAATATTTTATATTGAAGAGCATGGCTAGCATAAATGAATAACTCAGTGGAGAATTAGATGTTTCCACTGTCCTGGTTCAGGCTGAAGAGCTAATACATTTTTCTTTGAATCAAAAATAATTGAGTCTACCAACTAAAGACGAGTTTGAGTCGTGCAGCTTACTTTCATGAGCTCTAAGACATATGCAGATCATATAATGATGACTGTCACTATCATTGACAGATAGATATTAAAGTTATAAAGGCACTGGCGAGTTTTCAAGCTACTGTGACAGGATACAAGGTATTACTAGGTGTCTATACATATTTTTAGGGCTTAAAAATAATTATTAAAAATGAAAATAGTAACTGTGAGAAACACATCAAACATGAATAAATAAGCAGGCAGTGGTATAGCTTCTCTGTGCAGAGCATCTGCATAGAGAATCAGAAAGAAATAAAGACAGACATTTGTTTGTCAGATATCTGATTTATTAAGAATAAATTCCTTAAGTTACATAAGGTTTCATTTTTAAACGTGGAATTATTAAAATGGCAGGAAAGGTTCTTTGGTTAGATGTGATATATTTTATTAGACCAAGTAAGTAGTTGGAAAAAAGTTCTTGGCAAGCTTTTGGACGCAATCACCCTTCTTCAGGCATAGGGAGTCTCTGCTGTTCTGAGACTCCAAGAAATTGGTAAAATTGCACTGGACAGTCTATATCAAGATTTATCTGAATGGCATATGCTAGCTTTGAAGTCAGGGAACATAAAGCATGCAACTGATATCTTCTCTAGCCTGCAGCATCAGGAGGATGAGGTCACCTGCCACATAGCATTCTTTTCATGTTTAAAGTAGGAAAGAAAAAACAGTCAAAATATAAATAAAAGACATTTTATGTGGTAAATGCAAAGTAGAATAATTTTTTTAAAATAATAGGAGGGAAGTGCTGGGTTGAAGAAGCAGTAAATTATTTATTCCCTTTGGACAACTAAACTACACTGAAAGAGAAAAGCTTTTATAAGAATTGATTGTGTACTAGCACATTATGACTGGAGCAATACCCTACCATACTAGTTTTTCAGAATTTTTATTTCTGTAATATTTTTATGTAATAGCTCAAGCAATAAATACAAAACAGAAATTTCTTTGTGCTTTTTGTGTGGTGGGATAATGCAGCACCCTTGTCAAGTGGAAAACTATGCTGTTTGTCATTTATTCTTATTATTGGGTAATATAGTATCTGATGTAGGAGTGTAAGTTCCTGAGAAGTCTAGGCAGTGAATAACAAGAAAGGTTGTTAATCCCCTTGAAGAAAAATAACAATATTGGGAGAATTATGAGGAGAATGTTACATTATGGGCACTAAATGATGGGAAATGTGGTATTCCAAGAAGTAACTGCTAACTTCCCTCCTATCTGTGGGTTTCCGTAAAAGTGCATTTATGACCTCTTGCACATTATTTGTCATAATAAATGTCTTTTAGATGTTTTCCCTACACATTTTCTGTCTCTTTACCAGGAAGTTAAAGAGTTTGCAAGAGGTCCTTATAATGGGCAAGCTGAATAGAAAGCATAAAAATGGGCATCCCTTACAGTTTGCACTTTGTGCCAATGCCATTATGATTACAAGGTCCAAGCTTGTGGACAAGGACCATATGCCCCATAGGAACCTGAACCATCCCCTATTGCCTTTTGTGGTCCTGAATGTTCTGGAAGGGATTGCATTCTGTACAACACCCATCTCAGACCCATAACTAGATGCCACATTTTGGTCCTTAATGCTATATGAATAATGGTCCTGAACCAAAGAGTATTTTTACATGTGCTCTGGAGTGGGAGTGGGGAGGGCATTTTAATTAGAGCAGCTCTCAGGAGTCACTCTAATTAAAATGCCTGCAGCATCTGTGTTTTCAGTGTCCCTCATTTCAAAATGGTGGCAGGAGTGCTCTAACTAAAGTTCGTTTGACGAGCTTTAGTTAAAGTGACCCTGCCACCATTTTGAAATGTGGGGACACTGAATACACTGGAGCATTCTGATTAGAACACTCTAGCAGACTCTAATAATTGAGTCTGTTCTGACGCATTCTAATCAGAGCACATGTATAGATAGGTGCCCAAAGTTTACAAAATGAGCTATCATGAACTGAGGCCACAACTTCCACAAATGATTCCACTCAGATTTAGGGGTCAAACTAAAGTTTTTAAGCATGTTCAGAATTCGAATCTGAATATAGATGACTCAGGGGCATTTCCTATACATAAGTACCCCCTGTTACTATACTACTTTTTATGAATGGACAGTAGAGTGATAGCCATCTATATGAGCCCAGTTAGGAAACTTAATTAGAACAACTGGAGAATTTAGTTAGAATAAAGCTTCCACACCTTGTAATATCATTCAGAATAATGTTTTAAAAAATACTATGAGTGATGAGTGTTAAGAAATACTATACTGACAATTATATAAATAGTTTGTATAGTAAATGGCTTGTTACTTTTGGCTAGGGACAGAAATTACACATAAACCGGTATAAGTGATCAGAAACTGGTTCAAATTTATAACACAACAGAAGTTCAGTGCATATAAACTGCTTTCAAAATGGGCAAAACTAGTTTAAGATAAACCTGGATAAATATAGTATCAGACTTAACTGATTTAGGTTAAATCCATTTATTGAATTTCTGTCCTAGATCACCTCCAGATTCAAATTAACTCTCAGTCTCCCAGCATCCCAGGATGCTTTGCACCTCCCCCACAACCCTGCCATCGGAGGGTGGATGGGCTAGCCTTAGCCCAAGCTGTCTGCTCCAGTTGAGCAGGGAGGCATGCTCTAGTGCTCCTCCCCAAGCCCCTGCCCACACCTGGCTTCTAAATTGAGCCACTGCAGGCATGTGGCTCCATTTCTGGTATTGAAAGTGAATGTCTGTTCACTTGCTACTTGCCTCAACCTATTCAGTTTTGACTAACCTGCAAAGGTTGAATTTATTCAGCCTCAAGTATCTTGCCTGTCTGTACTTAGCCCCTATGTTTGTAGAGTTCTATAAAATGTCAGGGGGTGGAGGGTTAGTTAATTTATTCTGTTAGATTGAATAGTTTCACATTTATCACAATCTTAGATTTCTAGAAGGTCTAATTTTTTTAATAAAGCATTCTGCTAGAATACTTATTTTGTTAAATCTTGCTATACTCAGTTTTGTCCTTATGTGGTTAAAAATATAATCTGTAGGGGTGTGCGAAATGGGCCCTATTTGATTCAGATTCGGATTCAGCCCGAATCAGGGAGAGTAATTCAGTTCATTGATTCGGATCACTGTTCCCAATTTGATTCAGCCGAATCTGAATCTGAAGATTCGATGCTGATTTGGAGAATCAGTGATTCAGACATAGAAACAGCTTTAAATGTTTTTCCTACATATCTGAAGGTACCAGGCATGGCTCATGAATGCTGCAATGCTGGGCAGATCCCACAGGAGCGCCGGGGGGGGGGGGAGGGGAGGGGGGGGAGGGTGTTATGCATGCTCGGCATTGAACCTGGAAGTGGACTGGAAGTACTTCTGGTCTACTACCTGGTACCTTGAGGTATATAGAAAAAACATTTAAAGCTGTGTCTATGTCCAAATCGCCGAATCTTTCCGAATCAATTCAGAGGTTCCGATTCAATTTGGAGAGATTAAAGTGTCCTCTGATTCGATTCGGATTCAGAGATTCGGCCACCAAATCGGGCCGAATCTCTGCCAAATCGAATCAGGGACCAAAGCTTTGCACAGGCCTAATAATCTGGTATAAACCTTTGTTTGCTTGGAAGATGCTTGAAAAAAACTATGAATTGCTAGGGCAGGAAAATTATTTATTGTGTCTTAATGGTAGCATATAGTGCAGCTATAAATCAGAAGACATGGTGAAACAACTAATGACTGTGTTTTGGTGTAAGCATGCCAAGAGTGTGACTCTTTGCTAATAATTTGTACTAATGCAAATTATGAAGTGACATTTATGAACTGTATTTGGCATCATACATAAAACTTCAGGTAATGTAGAAATATTGATCTGTGCTTTTACGGGCAAATACTTTTTCACAGGTCACCGTGCTTTTTGCCCTGAGCCCTCAATAATGCTGGATTGTTAAATTAATAAATGGTAAGTTTAAATTTTTACAGACTAATCACTTGTAGTAATCAAAGTTTACTCTTCTATAAAAATAAGAATATAGCCTTTCCTATGTCTTGCAGTAAAGAAAACTTTACATTTCTAATAAATTTTGTTTTGTAAAGGGTTGTGACTTCCTGAAGTTATCTATTTGCCTCCAGATATTACAATGCAGAGGGAGGATTAGATATCAACATGCTGAGCTGCCTGAGCTAGCCAATAGGCTATCCAAATATAAGGCTTTGGGTTATGGTGCTTCCCCTTACCTGGACTTTTACCTCTACCTCTGAATGTAGGGAGGCATATCCATGTTGACTGGGAATCATAGATCTAGAGACTCTCCCAAGCTGGCACTTTTCCTTGTCCTTTCTTAGAGAGCAGAACTTGAGGAGACAGGTCCACTCATCCTTTAGCTAAGTAGTTAGAATACTTCCCTAGGATGTGGGAGACCTGTGTCCATGTCCTTCCCTACTTGAGGTAGTTCAAACCCACATCTCCCATCTCCTAGCAGAACTCTAAACACCAGACTAAAACTTATTCTTGGACGGGGGAATAACTTATTCTGGGATGGGGGAGATCCTGGGGTCAAAAAAACTCATGCAAAAAAAAAAAAAGCAGATCTGAGCACATGGGTACAACGCGCACCGCCCAAAACCGGAGCCTGGCTGGCCGGAGCCACACTTCAGCTGCTGGCCAGGCTCTGAGTGGCAGGATTACCACTGCTGCAGCCCTGGGAGGCCATTAGGCTTCTGGGGCTGGCCCAATGCTGGCCCCAGCCTCCTCTACCCCACCCAGGTAATCTGCCATGCACCAGAGGGCATGTAGCACAGGCATTCCCCGAGAACAACTAGCAGTGGCACAAGGTGTACTACCACTTTTTGTCCCTGGGGAAACAAATGTCCACAGTTATGTGGACATGCCTACTTGGTGGGGGGCAGTAGAAGGTACATGAACATTTTTGTGCTATTTCATATGTTGGACATCAGTTGTGGGGATAAGCTGTCTACAGCAAATTGCATGCCAGAACAGAGGCCTTCATTCTCAAAATACATAAATATTATATTACACTAACAGACAGGACAAGGAAATAACAAATGAGAAGATAAGAGATTAGTATAATCTTTTAAAATAGCTATTATTATTCGGGGCTACGTAACCATCCATTCTCTCTAACTGTCATTATTGAAGATAAACCATATTATAGATGTACAGTATAACATTATCTGAATTAGGGAATCATAGCTTCTGTAGATATAAATACCATCCTTTTGGCATTTCAACTACAGTGGCACCCACTTCTTCAGTTTGCTCTATAATATATGGAAAAGCTAAATCAAAATTTCCAGACAACTTCTGAGTCAGCAATTTTGACACTAAATAAAGATTAGGGGATAAAAATGACAGCAACCTGAAAGACTGCATCTTAGAGTCTGAAAAGTGAAAAGATGGCAAAGGAAGAATGGAGGAAAAAGTAAGGGAGCAAGGAAGCCCAGGGATTGAAGAGAGATAAAGAGGAACAACTATAACATCCAGAAGAGAAAGGAAATCTGATAAAACAAAAAGAAAAGCATAAACCAATCCAGGTTAGTGTACAAAATCATTTGGAAGAAAGGTAGGGGAAAGGAACCAATGCAGTGCAACCAATACTTATTTTTTTAACTGCGCATATGCTTTTATTTCACTGTTATAAATTGTATGACCATTCTAAACCATCAGCCTTTTACATGGCTCCCATTAATAACATTACTCTATAAATTATGAGTGGAAGCTCACATACTTCTATTGAAAGTGCAGTAAGGATACTGTGCACTCTACTCGTCAATTGCCATTAGTTTTGGAAGTTCTTCAGTATTATTTGTGGCATTGTTTATTTAACTAAAATAGCTTTGACCTATAATCCTGCATTAGGATAGTAAATACTACTTGAGACTTCAGAATTTCCTGTTTTTATATTGTTTTGGGGGTAATACTCGGCTGATTTAACTTTGAGGCCAAAGATCAAGGTTTTTATTTGTCAGCAGTACAGCTTTTATCAAGTTAATATAATCGGCCTCAAGCTGATATTATATTCCAGATTTGGGCAGTTTGAGTATTTTTAGTTAGGTAGTCAGTCAGGTTAGATAAATTTGCCCACACACAATACAGTTATAGTAAAAATAGCTATGTGTTAATATGAAACCTTTCATACTCTTTACCTTGTACAGTATCTTTCAGCCTATTAGTGTGCAAGAATTTACCTAGTTTACATGGCTACAATGAAGGCATTCAAATATGACACCAGACCAGAATCAAAATTTAAAGTGTCCAGTTTATATCAGCAGTTCTACAGCATCTCTGGACTTTAATTGGATTTAATAGATCTATTTCAGTTTAATACTTCATAATATCTTTAATTGATTCAAACCCACTAATTGAGGGGAAAGTACTGAAGCTGCAATGGAAAGAAGCATTAAGATATCACAAATAGGCATTGTGTACATGTGTACTGTAGTTTTGTGTGCCCTAATAGGGGTGCATGAGTAGATGCTGAGACGTTTACTGCACAGTTAATTAGGCAACTGCACAGTAAATGTCTGGTGTAGACATGCTCATTGAGTAATTTGTTTCTTCAAAAGGTGTTGTGTTTGCCTCAACCCCTTCAACTTTTTAAGTGTAATTCCACTCACAGGACAGTCCAGTTGCTTTTCAATGTGATGAACATTTAGTATTTGTAAACTTATACATAACAGTATTTGGTTTGGTGTTTGGTCATTTGTGCATAATAGAGCTAATCCCAGCCAGTAATGTGGTTATTGTGTAGCATGGTTAACATAATGCAAATAATCAACAGTAAAAGCACACAGTATTTTTTTAACCAGCCTGCTCACTAAATTTGCTCAAAATGTTCAATTAACCTTTGAGGCACCTCGCACTGGCAGATCTTCCCTGAAATATCAGCAAAGCCTAAACCACATATAGTGGGCTCATTTGACAGCCTGGAAATAGCCCAATATGTGCAGTGAGGGTAATCCTATAAACCCTGAATCTAAGGGTGCTATTATAGGTTACCTTTAAAATATTTTAAATATGTGAAATGTTATGCTGCCATAAAGGTAGAACAGTTTCAGAACAGTGACATGTAAAGTCTTAATGCCATCTCAGACCTGCACAACTGACTTAACACTAGAAGAGCAGGGGCATGGACAGGAGCTAGGACTCTATCCTTCCTCTGGGATGAGAGAAGAGATGGGAGGATGGCATGTAGCTTGGCATGCTGTGGCTTCCCTGTGAGGGCAGAACTGTTGCTTCCCTCACTCCACAGCCAGCAGGAGTGAGCTTGTTCCCCCATCAGCTCCACACTCACAGAATGGGAGGGGAAGAGTCTTTTTAAAAAAAAAGCGCCTGTTTGAATTGAATGGGCAGAGTGGAGAAATAAAATAAAGAGTGAAAAAAATATTTTAAAAAATGACCAAAATTTTACACGTTTCCCTGAACTGAGATTGGGTCTGGGGGAAGGGCGGGGTGGGGGTGGGGATTGTGTCAGCATTCACACCAAAGCAGAGCTGAGATCCAGTATGCTTGCTGCATGCATGCCACGCTGGAACAGAGCTGAGACCCAGTGGGCTCACTGTATGCATTTTCTTCTTCCTAGGGGTTGGGGTGGGGGTGTTGGTTTGGGGTAAGTGCAACCTCCTTCGGCAGTAGAGTTCAGGGGGGTTGAAAGTGTGTCCAGGAAACAAAGGAATGGGAAGGGCTGGGAATGGTGCATCCTGGTATGCTAGAGGAATGAAAATAGAGCTTTTTATTTCCCCAGAGCAGACTAACACTACCCTGGAATGACTGGGTAAAATGGATCAAAGATAACCCTCACTTGAATTGGCATGACTTTAGAATGTTTAGAGGGCACTTAGTGTGGGTTAACACCCTTTAATGGGTGAATGCTTCCATTTTAAGTGCCCTTATGATGGTTTAAAGGCAACCTGTAACACCACCCTGGGTACATCTACACAAGACACTTAATTGCACGTTAGCATAGTTTACTGCAAAGTAAATATGTGTGTCTACACATGCACATGCTTATTATGCAGCAAAACTCCCTAATCCTGAGTAAATTTGCTACTTGAAAATGCAAGTAGCAAATTTACTCAAGATTAGTAATGGCGCAGTAGTGCTCATGTAACCTGATGGGAGCAAAATCTGCCCCCCAGTCAGCTGTCCACCAGGGGATGGGACAAAGCTCCCGGCCCCAGAAGCTGCTTGCTGCTGGGGTGGGCTCTACATAGGAGCCCAGGTGGGGACTATGTCTGCCTGCCCTGGCAGCAGGGAGCTTCAAGCCCCCTGCTCCAAGATCATGATCAGGGAGCGGGGGCTGGGAGATAACGAGCTCCCAGCCCCTGTTCTGCCATCATGATTGGGGAGCAGGGGGTGGGATGCCCTTATCTCCTAGCACTGGCTCCATGATCACAGGGCTGTTGCTGGGAAACCCTTATCCCCCAGCCCTGGCTCCAACACAGGGAGATAAGGGTCTCCCAGTACCGGCCCTGTGGTTATGGAGCTGGTGCTGCAAGCTCCCTGCTGACAGGGTCAAGGGATCTTGTTCCCTGCCCAGTTCCACAAGTGTGGAGCTGGTGGGGGGAACAGGTTGGGAGCTTTTTCCCCAGTCAGCTCCGCACTCACAGAGCTGGGAACAAGCCCCTCAAGCCTGTTCCCCCCTTCCCCAGCTCTACACTCACAGAGCTGAGCAGGCAACAAGTTGCCCAGCCTCCACCCAATGTGCAAGGCAGGGACTGGGAACTGTCCTTGCCCCAATCAGGTGATTGAGGCACGGGGCTTGGAAAGAGATGCAGGGGTGGGGTAGGTCCTAGACCCTGGCCCCGATCTGCCAGTGGGGCAGCCAGCAGTGAGCTAGCTGCTATCTGCCCACCGGTGGATTGGGGCAGGGGGCTGGGACCTGCCCCTCCCCTACAGTTCTTTCTAAGCCCCCTTCCCCTGACCAAGGAGCCAAGGCCAGGAGCTCCCTGCTTCCGGGGCAGGGGGATATTGTCCCCACCCCAGCAGCAGGGAGCCCCCTGGCAGCAAGCAACTGTTTCCTAGCCCAGTACTCCCTGCCAGTCCCCGGGCTAGCACCCAGGTAGAGCCTAGAGCTCCCCCTGGTGGCACCAGGGCTCCATTGCAGGGCTGCAGGAAACTTGGTGCAAAGAGTAGCAAATCTGCTCCCTAATTCCTGCATGTGTAGACACCTGTCTGAAAGTACTTTCTCCAAAGTAGTTTACATCAGAGTAACTTTAAGCCCGATTAAATGTATGTGTAGATGTGCCCCCCAAGTACAGTAAAAGCTGCATTATCTCTGGCACCTTATAAGTCTGAATGTTCTATTAGCTGGCATGCCAGATTGTAAGGTCAAAGTGAAACCAGAAGTGCCCACTGTGGCACTTCCGGTTTCACTGAGCCCCCATGGCCCGGGGCAAAGCAGCCTGTGCTGCCAACCCCCATGGCCCAGGGCATAGCCAGCTGCGCAGGGCCTGCCTCCCTGTCCCTCGGGACCCATGGGAGGGGCGGTGATGCGACAGGAGGGGCAGTGATGCTCTGGATGCAGCAGGAGATGTGGCGGCCCAAAAAAGCAAAGATGCCTGTTCGGGCCTCTCGGGTAACCTGCATATTTTGTTATCTGGCACCCCCCCATTTTCCATGGGTGCCAGATAACAAAGCTTTTGCTGTACTTTTCCTTTCCCAGCCAGATCTGCTGCTGTAATCATTACACAGATTGTGCTGCTCAGCACAGACATGAGAGTAAGTGGCTTGGTTGCTCAGTTGTGTCTGCCTGTGCTCTGAATAACAAAATTAACAAGACTTAATAAGGTGTAAACAGTTGAATCATGCTATTCTAGTGTGAACTAGCTGGCATCCTTAAATCACATCAAGCAGTGTCTTTAGTATAGCAATTGATAGGGTTTCTACATTGTCCCATTTGCACAATTTAATTGGCTGGTCACATTACTTGGGTGTTTTTGGTAGCCTATGCTGTACTGCAGTTGTCAGAAGTTGGTAAATGCATTTGTTCTCGTAGTGTTGTGTACTGGAACTTGATTGTCTTCACCTATTATGGAAGTTGCCTAGCAGATTTTTTCACAGAAAACAGCACAGTCAGGACTCCATATGGAAGTGCCTCCTATTTTTCCTCGCTATACGTTCATCTGGAATAACAACCTCATAAAACTCAGGGGCAACCTCATACAACATCACTGCTGTTTATAACCATTCATCTCCATCATAAGTTTGCACCATATAATTTTCCATGAAATAAGGGCAGCTCTCAAAATCCCAAGTTAAAATTCTTTTCTAGTTGAGGTGTATCTATCTATATACTTTTGCATATCCTCAGTTCCTTTGGCATCAAATTCTAACAGTCTTTCTAACTTTCTAATTCACAGTTTTCTATTAAATAAGGTATCTACAGGTGACAAACCATGTTTATTTTAGTGGAGTGCAGTATTTTCTCTTTCTCTCTTTTTTTCTATGTGTGTGTGTGTGTACAGTTTCATAGTTAGCTTTCTCTGCCTTTTAAACACATTAGATCAGATGTTATTCCATTTATTAGGTGCCCAAATAGACTTACCTACCTGAGGCTACTAACAGATAGCTGCATTTCTCCCTGAAGAAAGCCTTTTGTCCAAAAGCAGGTTGGAGGGCCTAGATGTGTAAAAGGCTGTGCTGCTTCTGCTTTCATCTGAGTTAAAACCCTGAACAATCAGGGCAACCTCAAATGAGATGTTTGTTTACAGCCTAAGAGTGATCCTACTCTGCAGTAAAGCCCCTGAAAAGCAGAGTCCTTGAAAAGCCACTAACACTAAATGTTGGTGGGTCCTTCTCCTCTGCTTTACATTTCTGTGGTTTAGTCTTAAAGCAAAGATTGTATTATTTTACAAAAGTAGGCTTGTTGAGGTTTTTTCAGGAACTCAAGGAAGGAGTTGAGTAGATTGCATTTAGGTGCTCCTAACTGTTGAAATAGAATCTAGCTTATCATGTATGTCAGCACCTGGGATTGTCAAAAATAGGATGATCTGATTGTCTTCCTTTCCAATTGCACTTTTTGTTTGCAGGTATAGAATGAAGTGCTGTTTGAATCTTTTCTGTTGACTTCCACGGGGCTGAAACTCTGGAAGTGCCTTTCAGTGCATCACAGCAGTCTCCCTGCTCATGTATAGGCACCCATGGTTCCTAGTATAAAGACCAGACTGTTATTAGTTGGTTGTTGCAGGCTGGTAAATAATTACCATCAAGAGAGGGGTACCCACAATGACTGTCCATCAGAAGCTAGAGTTAAAAGAGCCTAGGGCTTGGATCGTCTCTAGTGCTTGCTACTGAGCATATGGAACACCAGCCACAGTGCTAGATGGATATCAGAATACTTGCATAAACATTCTGCAGTGGAGTTAGTTATACTATAATACCCTTTAAAGATTAATGTGGGGGGAAGAGAAACTGCTTCCTGCAACTTCCACCCCTTTCCTCCCCACTGTCTCAGAGTATTGAACCATTAGTTATGAATATAATTTTCTACATAATGGGGTAATTCTGCTATAACTTTCTACTTAATGGGGTCATTTGACTCAGAAGAATCACGTGTGTCAAAATCACTGTCCCATTTAAGGTTTCTGGTGGACTGGATTTTTTTTAACGTATGAATAAACTGGTCAAATACCTATTTGCTTGTGCTGCACAAATGGTCACATACGAGACATAGTAATCCTTGAAGTCATAAGGCTGAATTTCAGTACTGTTTAAAAGTCCTTAAACTTACAGAGTAATCAGCAATCTAAATATTCACATTGCAAACAGAAGATTTCATTCATGGGAATAGCATCTGCTTCTGCTTTACTGTGCTTTTTTCTTACATGAAACTGAATCAATAACAGTTTGGTTTTATCTAAAATTTCTGCTGATATCATGATCCATTTAAAGGGAAATAGTTCCCCTGTGTGAATGGGAGTGAGGAAGACATCTCCAGTTCCTGGTAAAGTTAAGCAGCTTTCATGTCAGTGTTAACAACTATGAGAGCCAGCACTAACTATTGCAAGGAAGCCAGAGCCAGATAAATCATAGTTCTGGAGACTGACTCTAGCAGACTGAAGTTCAGTTCAACCTGCTTAAAGGACTCAACATCTTACCATGGGTTTTATGCTGCTTAAGTGAGGTAGATAGGCACTACTGTTTTGTGTTGGAATTCTGGTTCCTTGCTAAGAACTAGAGGTGCCCCGATATCAGACTGGTACCGATATAAAGAAAACTGGCTGTATTGGAAATCGGCTCAATGGAGCCGATAATTTGGCTGATAAATGCTAGTGCGTGCACACAGCCACAGCACAGCATGCAGGTAGTGAGGAGCAGAGCCCAGCAGTGTGGAGAGGTGCCTCCAGCTGGTAAGTCCATTGCGATGGAAGGGGAGGAGAGAATAATGGGGCATGGGGCGGCAGATCAACCCCCCCATGGGGAGGGAGGTGGCAGGGGCAGGCTCTGCCCAGCCGGGGTGGGGCAGGGCGCTTGTCACTGGGGGGTTGCTCCTGCCTCTGTTTGCACCCCAGGAGGGCAGGGAGGGGAGGCGGGGGCGTGTGCCCTCGGATCTGCATGGGGTGGGGTAGGCGAGCCGCAGCTGCGAGCTAGAGCCAGGGCTGCACTGGGCTCTTCTTGCTGGGGGCTGGGCTTGTGGCGGGGCTACGAAGGGAGCTGCAGCCACCCCAAATGTCACTGTAGCTCCCTCCCAGTGCTGGGAAGAGCTGGGGCTGCGTCAGGTGGGCAGACGGTGGCAGCGTGGGGAGGGAGCTACAGCAAAATTTGTGGTGGCTGCAGTCCCCTCCATAGGTCCCATGCCAAGCCTAGCCCCTTGCAAGAAGAGCCTGGCCCAGCCCTGGCTTCAGCCCACCCACCCACTCCACATAGATCCAGGCGCACATGCTCCCCTCCCCCCGCGGGGTGCAAACAGCATCAGGAGCCGACCCCCCCCAACAAGCACCCTGCCCCACCCTGGCCGGGCAGCGCCTGCCCCCTCCCTCACCATGGGGGGAGGTTGATCTGACCCCACCATGGCCCTTCACTCCCCACTCCCCTCTCCCCTTCCATCTCAATGGACTTACCAGAGGGAGGCAGCTCTCCACACTGTATCAGAAATCAGATCGGTATCAGCCGATATGAATCCTTAAAAATTGGATATTGGTATCGGCCCCAAAAATCTCTATTGGTGCATCCCTACTGAGAACCCTAGCCAAACAGCTGATGATCTAAATTTGATTATTTGATTAAATAGTATGTATTATTTAGTGAGCTAATTGCCTTTTTCTTATTCAGAATCTAAGTGATTGAGCTGTTATGCAGACTATATAAGAAAAGGATTGGGATTTGAAAACTGATTCAGTTAGGTGGCTTATCTTTTTATTAGGAGTGCATTTAAGTTGACCTGATCACATAATATAGTAATACTGGGAGGAGTGGGAGCTCCCCAAATACCCTTTCATTTATGTCTTCAAACCAGAGTTAGGCAGGCCTATGTTCATATTCTTTCATAGTATGAAGCAAATTTCATAAAACAATTTATCAAAATACTGAAACACAATTAAACTCCAATTCAAGTGAAGCATGTAATACAATGTAACACCTGCGGTAGTACCAAATAAATTCATTGAAATTATTGCTCATCATGAGAACAAATACAAATTTATTTCTTTGGCCTTGATCCTGCAAACCTTGATGCTTGTACCTAACACATGAGTAATCTTACTGAGTTCAGTATCAGATCTGTGTTCCAGATTGGGACGTTAATGACTGGACTCTTAAATAATATATTGCTTAACGGGCTGGAAAGAGGATGGCTTGATTGTTTCCTGGGTTTATTGTAATCTTTATTGATAACACAGTTATCAATAAATAGACAGCTAAGTGAAAATTATGGCAAGTTCTGTTTGTTTAAAAACTGTAAGGAAAACTAGAAAGCCTTGTTTTGCTGTTGGCAAAACAGGGGTGCTAAAACTCATACAGCGCTTGACGTTGCAAATCAGAAATTAAGAATGAGTTCAATAGAGTTGTAAAATGATTGTGACAGGAAAAAATAAAACTAATAGACTAATATAGGTTAAAATCTATGACAAATAGTACATAGAACCCAGTCCTCTTCCTGTTGTATCTGAATGTTGTCATTAATGCATTTGGAACTTATCATCATTTCCCCTTGGTGCGAGAATTCTAAAATGAGTTTGTCAGTGCACTCATTTCATTCTGCTGTTTCTCTTCCTCACCTCCGCTGCAGGGTTCTGCTGCTTAACTGTAGCCTTCAGTCTTACCTACCTTATACATGAATTTCTGATTCTTTTGAACCATCTGTCCTCCATTTTTCTGCTCAAACCACTTATTTTCTTCAAAACTGTTTATCTGTGACCCCTTCCAAAATCCTACATCAAAAGTGGAGTGAAGATGTCTGAAGTTCCACAAGAATGTGAGTGGGGCTGTTGGTGTTAAGAATATCTTTCTCAGTGATCAGGGAAAATCTTGTACCTACTAAATCTTGCACCTTCTACAGTCAATGACAACACTCCCACAGTCCTCAATGGGTGCAGAATTGAGCTGTAAGAAAAGAGCATAAAGGGACATTAATAAAATTTGTTCACGTTTATAAATTGTGAGATGTAAATATCACTGAAGACTGGGAAGTAAAATTAAAGTACTGAAAGAAAATAACACATGATACAAGTTGGAAACATAAATGCACATGTGCTAAAGGTAGAATAATTAAAATGACTCATTCCATTGGAGATGTAGAAAGCAGTACTGCCAAAAGAGGCCACTAAGTGACTTGAGTGTGCCATATGATATGGCAGACAAAAAAAATCAATGTAATAGTTGGGCTTTGTGCATGAAAGCAGCATATTGAGACCGGTATGTCCTGTCAACAAAATTATACATCTGCAGAAGTATTTGCAAATCAAAACTGTTAAGGAGGACCAGTCCATATCTGGAATAACCATAGCTCAGCATTTATCCAGGTTAGCAACCACAGTTATTGCCATTTAATGTTTCTGTTTATTAAGTATTGTATTGAATACTTAATGCTATAGTAGATAAAGCATTAAATTATAAATGTAGCGTTAAGTCAAATAGGGAAATATGGTCTTCTCCAAGGAGTTCACATTCTGCTGGAGATAGATTCATTGTATATTCTGGTATTAAACTAGATTTGTATCAAAGCACAGCAGTGAAATCATATCTTCTGTAGCTGTTATTGAGTTATTGGGTTTATTTGGGGCGGGGGAGGGTGTTTGGTTTTTCCTTTTGGAGCTGTACAGGGATTCCTATTTTTCTCTGGCAGACTATAATCCTTAGTAATCTTTGAACATAGGCGACTGGTGGGGGGGCACGTGCTGCCTCCCCTCTTCCCCCCCCCCCGAGATTGGCTGCCACCGGCTTCTATGGGCATTTGCCACTCACCACCCGCACTGCCACTGCCACCAGCTTCTGCAGGCAGTCACCGCTCACCACCCTACTGACACTGATGCTGCTGCCCACAAACTGTGCCCCCCAGTCTCAGGAGGCACTAGTGACCCATGCCTGTGAAGAGCAAAAAAAGAGGGCAGGTGCCCAGTGCCAGTTTCTCAAGCTATATGAAATGTGGATCATATCATACATGAAGTAATACGCAGAAAAAAATCAGAGAAAAGAAGAAACGTATCTAGGAGATGTATGTTTATATATATACATACACACATTCATATATTCATTATATTATACATATATATAAAAACTTTATTTGTATATCATGCATAAATGTCTCTGCTGAAACACAGGATATCTCATAATTATACTGTTTGTTTTCAGCTGCTGTCAGAAAAATTATGATTTGCATAGTCTAATAGATCACCATTTGGCAGTTCTTGCTGGCAGGACAGACAGTAAAACACACATGTGCTGTGCACACAATATTTCTATGCTGTTTGATATTTTTCTTGCATAAAGTACCACTACTTAGTATGTGAAGATTCTCCCTGATATAATCTAAACCCGGGGTTCTAAAGTCATTTGCTTCTGCAGGCCTAATGACAATACTGAAGGCAAGATGACCCACCTCTATCAGTGGGGCAGTGGCTTGTAAATGCAGCCATCAATGACACTGCATTGGCATGGCTCTGGAATCCGGGGCTTGAATGCAGCCACCACTCATCCCATCTTTCCCTATGCCAGTTTTTGTTGGCAACAGTGACCAAAGACCTATAATGCCTGTTCATATAACTGCTCTGAGGTCAATCCTATATCCTCTCTTTTCATGTCTTTTTGTTACAGCACTTCAAACAAGTAACAGTCCTACTTCTCACTCTGCAGGGGTATCTGTGGCATTTCCCTCTCCCCCATTTTAAATATATTGTTAAAGTGTTAAACAAAACACTTGCTTGTTCTGAACAGGAGTGATGTGAAGAGCCATTCCAGCAGTGTAAGAAGTTGGTGGTCTCTTCTGCAACGCTTCTCTGGCTTCCTGGGGAGTGAGTTAGAGAGCCATTTACCTCATTGGAGCAAGGTCTGGCTCTGAGGGTAGCCATGATGGCTCCTCACGGCCAAGCAACTCCTGCCTCACTCTGGCTCCTTGGGGTACCTTTCTCTTTTTACCTAGCATGTCACACCTTGATAGATCTTGTAACACCTGGGGAGTAGGGCTTTGGGTGGTGATTCAATTCGGAGGAGATTCGGCCTGATTCGGTGGCTGAATCTCTGAATCTGAATTGAATCAGGGGACCAATTAAAAGGTCCAGATCAATTCAAAGCTCTCCAAATCTTCGGAAAAGATTCAGAGCTTTGATGGTTCAGACAGTCTCCGTTGGCTGGAGCAGTGAGCTGCAGCTGGACTCAGAGCTGGTAAGTAAAGGACGGGTCAGGGGGTCTGGGGGTGGGGGAAAGGGACCATGGGGGGACCCGAGTCCCCTGACCCACCTGCTCCCCCAGCCCCCGCATGGCTGCTCCACCCACCCCAGCTCCCAGCCCTTTAAAAAAAAAGCCTTGACTTACCGGCTGCTGCTGGGCGGGGGTTGATCTCTGCTGCCTCCCACTGCCCCATGCTGCATGGGGGGCTCTGCATGAGCACCCCCCCCCCCATGGCTGCCCTACTTGCTCCAGCTCCAGCCCTTTAAGAAAAAAAAAACCCAAGAAAAGCCCCTGGACTTGCTATTTCCTGCTGTGGCCTCAGGGCTTCAGGGGGCTCATGCAGAGCCCCCCACATGGCACAGGGCAGTGGGGGACAGCGGGGATCACCCCTCACCAGCAGGAACGGTGAGTGTGGGGTTTTTCTTGGGTGTTTTTTCTTAAAGGACCAGACTTTTCCCCTTCCTCCTCCTCCTGCCACCCCCTGCTCCTGAGGGGGTGCTCTGTGCAGCACTGCCTGGCCCAGCCTGGTATGCACAGCTGGCAGCTCAGAGGTGCTGGCAGGTCCAGAGCCCAGCAGCCGCCTACTGCGGGGCCTGGCTGTGGACCCACAAGCCCCCATGGTGCCTCTGAGCCAACCCAGCTAGCCCACTGCATGGCCAGCCTTTAACACCAGCCTGGGCTGGGTTATGCTGCTGACAGGACTCAGCATCCCCATCACTGAGCCACAGCTGCCAGGGGTGGCCCCTCCCCTGTTCCCATGGCCTGGGCCAGCCTTGCTCAGCCCCAGCTGAGGCAAGCCACATGGAGGTGCATGCTGGGCTGGGCTACAAACTCATGAGCCCCTGTGGAGCCTCTGAACTAGCCCAGCTGGCTTGCTGCATGGCCAGCCACTGGCCGTGAGTGCCAGGCCAGGCCAGGCTGCACTGCGCTGCTGACAGAGCTCAGCAACCCTGTCACTGAGTTGCAGCTGCTGGAGATCGCTCCACCCAAGCGGCCCAGCACAGCTCCACTGTGCAGCTGCCTCAGCCAGGGCTGAGCAAGGCTGGCTTGGGCTGTGGAGGCAGGGCCACCCCCAGCAGCTGCGTCTCAGTTACAGCCACTCCCCACAACCTGGCCGGTCTGGGCTTGGCAGGACCACACATAGCGCCCACTCCCCACCCTGTGGTGGCAGGGGGTGGGGGAAGGTGGAGGGTTGGGAAAAGTCCCTCCCAGCACTGAACAGAGCCCCCTCCTCACCCTGCAAAGGCGGGGAAGGAGTGAGGGGAAGAGTCCCCCGCTTGGGTCAGGCAGCCTGGCATAGAGCCCCTTTCCCCACTGCACAGTGTTGGGGGAGGAGCAAGGGGAAGAGTCTCCCTCTAGGGCGGGGCAGCCATACAGTACCCCTCTTCCCACCCCACAGTGGCAAGGGGTGGGGGGAGCAGTAGTCCCCCTCCAGCGATGCACAAAGGCCCCCCCCTACCCCCTACCCTGGGGAGAGGAGGAGGAGGGGGAAAAGTCCCCCCTAGCATGGAACATAGCCCAACATGGCTCCATGGCTCCGTTAAGGTGAAGGCAGTAGGGAGAAAGGTTAATTCCTCTCTCCATCCCTTCTGCCCTGCAGCTTGGGTCTGCCAGTCCCACGGGCCACCACCACAGTCCTTTGCCCTCTGCTCCCGGACTGCACTGGGGGGAGAGGGAAAGGAGAGAAGAATTAACCCCTTCCCTGCCCACTTTGCCTTAACAGGGCCATGCCAGCCAGTGTCACACCATGTCCCACCCTTGCTCAGGCTAGAGAGCAGAGGGGTGGGACCAGCCCTGTACTGAAGCAGAGAGCAGAGCCCTGCCCAGAGAGCATGCTGGGATGCTGGAGGACTCTGGTTTAACTTAAACCAGGAAGGCGTCTGGGACAGACATTGCATAAACCACTTTGAGCTCAATCAGTTAAGTCTGATACTACATTCAACCAGGTTTATCTCAAACCAGTTTGGGCCATTTTGAAACTGGTTTATGTGCACTGAGTGTCTGTCCTGTTATAGGTTTAAACCAGTTTCTGATCACTTAAACCAGTTTATGTATAATGTCTGTCCCTAGCCTTGGAGTTCTCCCTGCATCAGGCAAGGCCAGACTGCCTGCTCTGGCTCCAGGGCTGAGTTGGTAGCTCCATGAGCTCCATTTTTTCTGGTCAGATGGTCCACTGACCAGCTGCATGTGTTTCCCTCAGCTTAATGAGCATCCTGTCCTCATCTGCTGTACTTTGCCTTCCTATTGTCTGATCTGGCTCCCAAGTAGCTATGTTGCAGCTGTATAGCTCCTATCTTATGGCTTCCCCTGGCTGCTTACTCTTCTGTGGCTATCCCTACCTCAGCTGCCTACTTCAAATTCTGACCTTCTAATACTGCCTTCTTAATAAATAGCAGGGAATATGGGAGCCTGCTACCTCATCCTTGTCCAGTTATGAGATGAAGATTTACAAGTGCCCATCCTACTAATTAACATACATGATGCAAGGTTGTTCAACCCAGTGCAATAATTTTTAAGTGCTGAAAGTTTAATTGTTTAAATATAATCTTTTATTTCAGATACTTTTTTTAACCTGGTATCCATGAAAAATGTGCTGGATGCAGAAGTATCCCTTGTACTTGGACCTCCGGCAGTCCCATTTCTGTGAATATATGGTATATCTGTTTGATGACATTTATTCTTGACATTGTGACATATACTTTCGCCATATACTTTCACCAATGTAATTTTGTTTTATCTTGAGATTACAGCAGTGCCTCTGTATATTTATATAGAGATGTATAATTTCTCACTTTAAGTGACAGAACTCCCATGTGTTTTGTTATACTAACAACATGCTTCCATTAAAGTTCTTTTGCCACCTTAATACCATGTCATAATTGCATTGTAACAGGTTCTGAATAGCTTTTGCACAGTAATCTTCATAAGATCATTGTGACTTTTTCAAGTGGTTATTATCTGGTTACAGTTAAAGCTATCTAAAGTGACTTCAAAGCGTTCTCATAGATTCATAGATGTTAGGGTCGGAAGGGACCTCAATAGATCATCAAGTCCGACCCCCTGCATAAGCAGGAAAGAGTGCTGGGTCTAAATGACCCCAGCTAGATACTCGTCTAACCTCCTCTTGAAGACCCCCAGGGTAGGGGAGAGCACCACCTCCCTTGGGAGCCCGTTCCAGACCTTGGCCACTCGAACTGTGAAGAAGTTCTTCCTAATGTCCAGTCTAAATCTGCTGTCTGCTAGCTTGTGGCCATTGTTTCTTGTAACCCCCGGGGGCGCCTTGGTGAATAAATCCTCACCAATTCCCTTCTGTGCCCCGTGATGAACTTATAGGCAGCCACAAGGTCGCCTCTCAACCTTCTCTTGCGGAGGCTGAAAAGGTCCAGTTTCTCTAGTCTCTCCTCGTAGGGCTTGGTCTGCAGGCCCTTGACCATACGAGTTGCCCTTCGCTGTACCCTCTCCAGGTTATCCGCATCCTTCTTGAAGTGTGGCGCCCAGAATTGCACGCAGTACTCCAACTGCGGTCTGACCAACGCCCTATAGAGGGGAAGTATCACCTCCCTGGACCTATTTGTCATGCATCTGCTGATGCACGATAAAGTGCCATTGGCTTTTCTGATGGCTTCGTCACACTGCCGGCTCATGTTCAACTTGGAGTCCACTAGGACTCCAAGATCCCTTTCCACCTCCGTGCCACCCAGCAGGTCATTCCCTAGGCTGTAGGTGTGCTGGACATTTTTCCTCCCTAGGTGCAGCACTTTGCATTTCTCCTTGTTGAACTGCATCCTGTTGTTTTCTGCCCACTTGTCCAGCCTATCCAGGTCTGCGTGCAGCTGTTCCCTGCCCTCCGGCGTGTCCACTTCTCCCCATAGCTTTGTGTCATCTGCAAACTTGGACAGAGTACATTTCACTCCCACGTCCAAGTCGCTGATGAAGACATTAAAGAGTATCGGTCCAAGGACTGAACCCTGCAGGACCCCACTGCCCACACCCTTCCAGGTCGAGACCGACCCATCTACCATGACTCTTTGGGTGCGACCCTCTAGCCAATTCGCCACCCACCGGACTGTGCAGTCATCCACATCACAGCCTCTTAATTTGTTCACCAGTATGGGGTGGGATACCGTATCGAAGGCCTTCCTGAAGTCCAGGTATACGACATCCACCCCTCCTCCTGTGTCCAGGCGTTTCGTAACCTGGTCATAGAAAGAGACTAGGTTGGTCAGGCACAATCTGCCCACCACAAACCCATGCTGGTTTCCCCTCAGCATAATTTGTCCTGCCGGGCTCTCACAAATGTGAGCCTTGATAATTTTTTCAAATACTTTACCAAGGATGGAGGTGAGACTGACCGGCCTATAGTTGCCCAGGTCCTCCTTCCTCCCCTTTTTGAAAATGGGGACCACGTTAGCCCTTTTCCAGTCCTCCGGGACTTGGCCTGTGCGCCACGAGCATTCGAATATTCCCGCCAGTGGCTCTGCAATGACGTCGGCCAGTGCCTTCAGCACCCTCGGATGGAGCCCATCCGGGCCTGCCGACTTAAAGGCATCCAGTTCTTCCAAGTGACTCTGCACCACCTCAGGATCTACGCATGGAAGTCTGGCGCCTTGCTGCTGCCTCTCTACAACCCCAGTGAGAGACTTGTCGTGCCCCTCGCTTAGGAACACTGAGGCAAAGAACTCGTTGAGGAGTTCAGCCTTGTCCCCTCTATCTGTCACCAATTGCTTCTGCCCATTTAGCAGGGGTCCTATTCCTCCCTGGGCCTTCCTTTTACTCCCTATGTATCTAAAAAACAATTTCTTGTTGTCCTTTACTTGGGTTGCTATCCTCAGCTCCATGGTAGCTTTGGCTCATTTTTTCTCATTACTTATCCCATCAACTTAAAAACCTCAGCTGTTTCCAAATGTTTTATTTTGAAAAATACAGAATGCACTGGTGCATTTTTCACTTGCAAATGGTAATTTTTTCCTTCTCTTATCATGTGAATGTCCTGTGAATACTTTTACATTATGTAACACCTTTCCTTAGTCTTCTGGGTAGGAATTCATAGCGTTGAACTCTCTGCGCTACATCAATGGTGACTTTTTTTTACTCCATACCAGAGCACTATAAATGTAATCCTGATTTTGTAGTTCTTTGGTGTGGTAGACTAGCTGTTTTTCCACTGTCCCCAAAATCTCTGTATCAACAGTATTTCTTTCGTGATAACATTTATTTATCAAAGTTTATGCTGCTTTGACTTTTTATAAAATAACTGTGAAGATAAATGGATCGATTGACCCCAAGAGCAGTTTATTTATCCCTTTAGTCACACTTCAGTGGCAAAATCAATACCCTTCTGAAATATCTGATATTACAGTGGTTCCAGTAAATACTGACATTCCTGAGCTATGTGCATGGGGAAAAAAAAATTATTTTCAACTTAGATTTTTTAGTACCTGTATTGATTTTGCTGGGGATGCTTGTGAATTTTTATTTATCTGTGGCTAAGTAAGTGACCTTTGTTTCAAAAAAAATCTTGCTGTTTCAACCCTATAAAGAGTAAAAGAAAAACACCCCACATCTAACACTGTCACTGACAAGGATCTTTTCAGCATTGTATGTCTGTTTTTAAATGTTACAAAGCACATTGCTGTGTGTTCTGTTTCATACTGTCTCTGTGTTTGCAACTGGACTGATCTTCTTGATAACCACTGGAAATAGAAACTAAAATGTTTCTGAGTCTTTGATCAGTACTGGCTTGGTATAAGACTGGGAAAGATAAGAATGTTCTGAAACAAAAGCGGAAATATTAAGAGACTTTGTATTCTTTTGATGCATAGCTGTATATCTTATTGCTGTTAATGAGAATTATGCAGATATATTGCAAAAATATTGCTTCTCTAATCTGCAGTATACAGAGGCTCTAAACAGAGTAAAGCTGGGGCTGTTTGCTGCAGAGTGAGAAGTTCATATAAGAAGTTTGGACCCAGTGTTCTATGCTTTTGTCTTTGTTGCTTCACTGTACTGTGCCGGCAAGGTGCCCTGCTACTAGGATGAGGCTGGTTTGCTTCCTTGTGAAAGTAAGGCAGATATAACACTGAGTCTTAAAAAACAACTCTGGCACTGTTTTGTTGCTTATGAAGTGTTTCCTCCTTCCACTGCCCACTAACAGCCCTTGTAGAAGTCCAGAACACACCACCCTTGTTACTCAGTCTGTACAGTGAGAAGAGGACTTATGGTCAATGACAAATGTGTGACTCTTAAAAGGCATTGAGAGGTGGTAATATGCAGTTTCTGTGCCTTAGGCTCTTTACTTCTTCAAGCATGTACAATAAAATAACCATCCAGAGATGCTCAAATTTGGTTGTCAAGCTGCTGGCTTTGTAAAGCTCATTCCTGTTGCTGAAAAGAGCCTCCTTGTCTTTTGCTGTCACTTCATTCAGCCCTCAAAATGACTAGAGGTTCCCTTGATTTCTGGTTGTAGCTTTCTTGCAAAAGAGCCATAGCCTGACAGCAAAAACTGATGACGGACTATATCATTTCTTGGAGAAAGGTTAGTATTTTTCAAGACCCCTAGTGAGAGTAAAAGATAACAGGCATTGAGCAGATTTATGCTCTGGAGCAAAATATAGCCCTGTGCTGAGGACTAACAAAAGGCCTGTCCATCAGTTGGTGCTTGTGGGAGCTGAAAGTGCATTAGGCCTTTTGTTTTGAACGTTATTCTGTGGGAAGACTGCTTGCTCTATTCCTCTGCCCTAGTGCTAATACGTTCAGCAAGCCCATCCGTTGCAAGAAACTGGAGATCCTCTGGCCTTTCATTCCATTGCACTCAACTGCACCCCCTTGCTAATGATTAATATTTCATTTCCTAATTTCCTAAGATGAATAAAAGGTGAACCCTGTCATGATTAATTTGCTCCAAAGCACTAGTGTAACAAAGTGTGTGGGAGCAGGGGGTGACTGAGGCATCATCCCGGGCACTGACCCTGGGAGGAGGTGCATAAAAAACCAGCAACTGTGCTTCAAGCATTGCCACTGCAGTGCCCACAGCTGCACAGTCACTGACACTGCCCCGTGTGCAGGGCACTCAAGTGCTCAGTTATGCCTGTGCTTCAAAGGAAAGAGCTTCCTTAGGTGCACGTGTCTACATAAACCAGAGTCTCTTCATTGTATGATGCCTTTCTAAATTAAATTAAAATAGCTGTGTGAAGCAGGAAAGTTGCAAAGACAGATCTTGATCCAGGCACCACTTAAGGATAGATATAACTTTGAAGGCAGTAGTTCCATTCACTTCAATGAGACTACTTCCAGTTAAAATTCATTATCTGCAATGGGCTAAGAATAGACAGATAGCCTGAGGCTGAACTGATTCAGCCTTTTCAGATTCGTCTAAACTGCAAAGATTGAACCAATAAGCAAATGAACAGACATTCACTTTTGAGTCAGGAAATGCATCTACATGCCTGCAGTGGCTCAAGCCAGAAGCCAAGGGGTGCTAGAACACAGCTCTCTGGCACATAGCCAGCATGGGCTGTATGTTTGCTTCTTCTTCCTGCTGCCCCTGGGGTCTCTGGGATTTGCAGTCCACAATCATAACAGCAGGACTCTGTAGAGTTGGTCATCACTTCCTGTGGATTTGTAGTCCACAGTTGCAGCGAGCAGTAAGTTTAGCAGGCCAGGGCAACTCTGTACTTGTGGAAAGGGAAGTTTAACTCCCCTCCCTGGCCTCAGACCCCAGCTATTTTGATGCTAGTTTATATGCACGGAATTTCTATAATGTTACATATTTAAACCAGTTTCTGATCATTAAAACTGGTTTATGTTTAACTTCTGTCCCTAGCCTAAGTGTTTTACCAACCAGGGGTATATTACTGGAAAGATTTGTATTAAAAAGGCTATTAAGAGTCACAGTGCCAGGGAGGAAAACTGGTTAAGTGCACCAACCAATCAGGGTTAGGGTCTGGTCAGATCTCCTGTTTTCATGTAGTTCTGGAGCCCGGGGGCTAAATGCTGGTGTTGTTAATCTTTCTCCTCCCCCACCCTCCTCAGTGAATTCAGCAGCAGGGGAAAGAAAAGGGCAAGTGGTGGCAGCAGTGCTCAGTCCCTGGTCTCCAGAGCCACATGAAAACAGGGGCCCCAGACAGAAGGTGTGCCAAGAACTCACATGTAGCAAAGCCAAAGGCTGGGGGGAGAGGGTGACCGTGTTACTGCACCCCCTTTGGATCCACCCCTGCTGAGTGTTATGTATACATGCTGTGCATTCCTGATTATAACTGATGGTATCCTGTCTGATGTTTATCTCCTGTTACTACCTTCTATTTTTTTTAACATTCAGTTAAACCTTTTGTTTGTTAACCCTTTTCCTCCCTGTCTGATCTCACTGGGACAAACAAAGCCCTGCAATAAACTAAACTAGCAACAAGGATAGCAACCCAATGAACAAGATGTTTTCAGTGCTTCCTCCTGAGCTGTAAGTGCCAAGTGCTACAAGGGAGAGGGGATTCCTGGTACTCAAGGAGGTTAGATCAGGAAGTTCCTTTCCACTGGGTGTTCAGGGCTACTGCTGTCCTCAGTGATGACTTTGGGCCACACTGAAGGGGTTGATTTGTCTCAGGACTCCTATGCCAATTGGCTCGTCTTCTAACTGGAAGTCAATCAGATTACTGAAGCTAACCAGAAGCATGCGGTGCTACTGACTCTTGTTGACTCACCAGCTTTTGACATTTTTCACTGATTCATGTTTTCTTTACTGTAAGGGTTGCCAGAATCTGGAATACGCTTCCAAGGGAGGTGGTGCTCTCCCCTACCTTGGGGGTCTTTAAAAGGAGACTAGACATGCACCTGGATGAGGTCATCTAACCCCAGTGTTCTTTCCTGCCCAGGGCATGGGGTCAGACTTGATGATCTACTGAGGTCTCTTCTGACCCAAACATCTATGAATCTATGAATTGTATGTCCCTGGCCAAACCCTGTGATAAGTCATATAAAGAAATCCTCACATTAGTAAAAAAAATCTCTTTGAATCCACTCCATCTGAAAGAGTTAAGTAGTTCTGTTTCAACAAGCATGATCAGTTGCTAACTAGCTGAGTTGCATCATTGGCCTGAGAGCTAGAATTTTGGTACAAATGTTGGGTTTTTAATGAGGGATCAACTCATGTGTGAAATTTGAGATGAAGCCATACAACACAGATTCCTTGTGAAGCAAAACGTAACATCTGCCATTGTGCAAAAAGAAGCACTTGCTCATGAGGGTGAATCTCTCCATTCAAGTGAAATCCAAGCATTTTCCAGAAAAAAATTATATCAACGACACTTACTAAGTGCAATCCAAAGGAAATTTTCCAAAGAAGTCATCCCTAGCACACAAGAAAATAAATTTATTAATAATATAAATTAATCCCAAGGAAGCTGCTGAAGCTGTGTTGGGAGCCACACATGCAACACTTGCTGTTTCTGGGATGCTGAATGCTATCATTATAAGCACGTAGGTTACAGTGCAACAGAGGTGGGAGGGGGGCTAGGGGAGGGGCAGGCACTGCACACCCGGTAGGGCACAGGACTGAGACGTGAGTGGCTCATCCAGGGGGTATGGCTTCTGCTGCTAAGTGCCCCCTGGGAGGCATGGGGGCATGTGCCCCCTGATCTGCATGGGGCAGGACGGGCTGCCACTACATGCAACTCAGCTGGACCCTAGGCTGCAGCAGCAGCGCTGGGAGGGGGCTATGGGGGGGGGTGCAGCCACCCCAAAATTTATTGTAGCTCCTCCCAGCACCACTGCCACCCACCCCAGCATAGCCTGCCCCCTCTCCCCACCCCTGGCCCAGCCCACAGAGGCAGCCTGTCCTGCTCCACACAGATCTGGAGGCACACATCCTCCATGCCTCCTGGTATGCCCACAGTGGTGAGAGCCACAGACCCCTTCCCCAGAAGAGCTGCAGCTTCATCCCACGCCCTGCCCTGACTTGGGGTGGGGTGGACATGGGGTCCTAGGGTCTCTGTCCCTTCTGGCTGGGCGGTGCAGCCGAGGCTGGCCCTGCTCCAGCCCCTGGCTCTGGGCCCCCCCCAGGCAGTGCAGGGCCAGGCCCAGTGCGGGGAGGCAGCTGGGGCTGGTGTGGGGCTGGGGAGAAGTGGATTCATTGGTGCAGGGGGTGCCAGCACTGGGCAACAGCCCTGGGCACAAGGCAAGGGGTGACCGCATGGGTGCAGTGCTCCCTGGCCCTGATTCTAGCTTGGCTGTACTCCCTCCCAACCTCTGCCCAGTTCCAGCCCTAGCTCCACTTCCTCCCCCCTCCCCCCATGGCCCTTTCCCCTCCCCCTGCAGACTTTCAGGCCAGGGTGGAGGGCTCATGCACATGCGCACATGCACTCTGCTGCCCCCCCCCAAATATTTTTCTCCCTCCGCCTATGGCTGCCACAGATACTATTGCTAATCCAAATGGAATTTTAGCTTGTGGAATGCTCCGAGATGTCTATGTTACTGGGTTTGTCAACAGGGTAGAAAGACTGTCTCTAAACAAGAGGAGGAGGAGGAGGAGAAGGAGGAAGAATAGGAACAGGAAGAGAAGAAAGAGGAAGCAGAGGAAGAAGAGGAAGAGGAAAAAGAAGAGGAGGAAGAAGAGCTATAGTAGATGCTTCAAGATATTCTGAATGTCAGTTCAGGATCTGAGTTTGCCTTAATTTCAAAAGAGACATGAATTGCTCTGGCTTTGAAAACATGCTTCTATTCTTCCATGCAAATAAGACTTGTCAAACACAATACAGAAATACTTGAAGGAAGAGTTTTACATCAGCATCAACTACAGAAAAGACTGATGAGTCCTTAGTCTCATTGCCAAAGGATAGGGGCAAGTTTGCTAGGTGGAGAATGGCTTGAATGACTGGGCAGCAAGTTGACAGCAGTGCACAGAGTTCCAATGGACACCACTTAAGATGTCCTTCAGCAATTATGTAAAGTTTCTGAAGCAGAGCTTGAGGAACACCCTTAGATTTATTGCAGGGGAAGGTCGGGCTGAAACACAAAGTATTATGGTTGAGTTTCAAAATACCTGAAATGTCATGGAGTTTTACTTTGCAGATATGAACAACCTTTTCCCCAGAGATTGAGGTCTTCCTCTTCTAGAAAGAATGATAAATGATTCCATATTTTTCCTATAAACTTGTGTTGAGTGGGAATGCTATATGGCTGTGGTCCCCAATGGTGTGAAGCCTTGTAGGGGTGAGCTGTGGGGAGATCGGGAAGGTCTTAATACCCAGCCTGTGATGCCAACCTCAAACCTGCCACACTTGGTGTTTCTTGATATTTATTGAGCGGTGAATGCAGGCCAGGTAATAACATTCTCTGCTCACCCAGGTAGGTCTTCTTTGTGGGGTTCCTCCTCTCCTTATACCCTTACCACATCCCATCAGATGTAGATGGTCTGCATCTTGATTTTATTGAAGTAAGTGGTCTGTTATCCGCTTCTTATCCATACCTTAGACCAGCCACCCTCTGTCTACAATTCAGTCAAGCCTGAGCAGCCAATGGCTTGGGTTTGTCCCTTTGTAATACCTGTCACTTAATTTGAATCCATTCAGTCAGAGTAAAAACAAAGGCAAATATAAATCGAATTTTCCACCAGGGTATGAATCCATCAATTTAAATCAGTCCATTCTAAGTCTCGGAAGAAGGTAAACTCAAATCAGTTTACCCTTCCACATGTGCTGATCAGGTTTTGCCAATTAATTCCCATAAGGAAAAAAAATAACAAGTCCGGTGCGGATACAAACTCAAATCAGTTTCCTTCCCGTGTTAGTCACTCAGTTCATAACTCTTCCTTATCATGCAAATCAACAGAGGCATGCCTGTTTTTCCTTTAGTTTTCCAACACAGTCCAGAAAAAGAAAAAAAGTAAAGAAAATCAACTAAGAAAGAAAATGCAAAAAGAAAACCAGCTTCAAAGAAGGCAGGGCCCCTTCAAGACTCATGGCCCCAAGGTGGCAGTTGCTTGCTTCCTTTTGCTTTCTCCCTTCTGTCTCACTGGCTCTTTTGAGCTGGTGCATGTCGGGGCCGAGGGGCTGTGGCCAGCAGCACGGGCACGTGGGCCGGGGAAAAGGTTGGCACGGTGAACTAGAATTAGGCACGGACGCGTAGAGGTTGATTAAAGATTATTTTACTTACACCATAGGTGGTTGCGGTGCAGGCAGGAAAACTTTCTTGAGTTGCAGTTACAAAAAAAAACAACACACGTGGAGTTTGCTAGGCTCCACCGAAGACACACGAGCGGAGTTTGCTAGGCTCCGCTAAACAAACACGAACAGAGCTCTGGATACCACTCACGGAGTTTGCTAGGCTCCGTGGACCGACCGAAATGAGAGTCCGAAAGGTGACTCTCCATGAGTGCACAGGGTAGGGTACGTCGAGGGATCGTGCGGCGACGGGGAGAGGCTAGAGGTTGATTAGGCCCCTGTATCCTCCTCTAAGGCACACACGGAGTTTGTTAGGCTCCACAGCACGCTTAGAGTTCTTCACGAGATGGATGTGAAGTCCTCCTCCTCCAACTTGGGCGGAAACTGCTCAAGCCTCTTATACGGCTAGCAAGCCAATCGCTAGCCGCCACGTGGGAATAATTTAGAAACAGCCAATAGTGGGAAACAAATTTACATACGGGTGGCGGGAACTCCTTTGCACCGGGGTTTTCTCTATGCAACTGAGAATTGCACCGTGCAAAGAAAGCTCCATGTGGCGGGAAATAATTCTGCAGTGCCAAAGCACAGACAAAATCATACCCTTTGGGTCATGACAGTGCACTCCCCAGCAGGCTGTGTCCCAGGCCTGGTTAGGGCTCTTCTGACCCCTTCTGCTCTAGGGTCCCAAGTCCTCTCTCCAGTGCCCTCTGCAGGAGATTGCCATCTCCAGCCACTTCTGGTTCCAGTTGCTGTCATCTGCAGTCACTCCTCTTCCCTCTGCCCTTCTCCCAGGCCTAAAATGCCAGAACCAGTATTGCTCCCTCCAATCCAGAAGGAGCATGTGCTCCAAAAGCTTGGCTGCTGGTCCTTCTCCCTAGGTCAGCTTCTCCCTGAACCAAAGGCATGTGTCACCCGCTCCTGTCCATCCTGGCTTTCCTCATGCCCCCTTGCTTCCCCTTACAACTTGTATATTTGAAATCATACATCTAGTTAGAAATGTGGTGAAAATCAAATACAGGTTAACCTTTTGAAATAAAGTCATCCAAAACCCCCACCAAATTCATTACAAACCTGAACTGAACTCTCTAGTCTTCCGCTTAACTAAATTATCTATGTACCTTACCTAATAATAAAGTTATTCCTCAGCGTTCATGGTTCACTTTATATGGATTGTGTATTATGGTAAGCAATAGCTGGTTTTGACAGCTTATGTATTCCAGGGAAAAGTTCTAGTTATAAACAGCTCCATCATTATTAGATCAAGGATTTATATTTATAACAAGGATGTTTCAGAAAAGAGATGAGTTTTTTTCCCCCCAGATTCTGTTAAAACCAATGATTCCTATAAAATAGGGTTATGTAATGAAGCTAGGATAAATATTAAGGTCTCCAGGATTGTGAACATCCTTCATTACTGATTTTACCTCCAGTGTGTCCAGTTTTGGACCCCACACCTCAAAAAGGATGTGAAACTTCCATTTATTTAGTAACACAGGTATTTTTTAATTGCTTTACAGTTAAGGCTTGAAAAGTTGCATAGGATGCAGTGCAGTGCTTAACAAAATTGCTATAATAGGAAAAATGTTCTTAAAATGGCAGAAATAAAATCGGTATGCCACTGCTTCCGATTCAAGGCAACCTGGCTATTCTAGCAGTTTCTTTTTAATTTAGAACACATTTTTAAAAGGTTTAAGGGCAATGTGGTTGTATCATCATCTTTATGACAGTCAAATTAATTCTTTCATCCAATGTTTGAATCTAATGGAGATTGACTCTCCTGTTTTCCTATTGGAATGATGTGTACTCTGTTGAAAATGAAGATGTTGGAAGATAAAAAATAGTGCTGTGACTGCTATTGATTAACTGTCTTGTTTGCTTCATTGTTCAGGCTTCATTGGCCTCTTGGGCAGAAGGACACCCAAGTATAGCATCTTTAACATTTTCCTGAAAAGATGCATGCTTTAAAAGTGACAGCTTTACTTAAAAAAATGCTGTTTTGTTGTATAAATGCTGTAGTTTTAGCTGAATGAATCCTGATGGATCAGAGAAGACAAAAGAGAAAGATTTCTGAAACATACCTCAGGTCAACCTTGTATTGAAAATAGATTTAATAGCAGTGTCTTTGCATGATGATGACACTCCTACCACCTTTGTGTTTGAAGAAAAGGATTCCAGTCAATGCTAAGTGGGAATAAGCAAGAAAGCTGACTTTATCTTCAAAGACAGTGATTAGGGTATTCTGACTAATGTGTTCAGTTTTCATGAAAGGCATCAAATGCTAAAAGACTTGAGTATATATATATATAATCTATAAGGAGAATGTACTATTGCTTGAAATAAATCATTCCACTTAGTATGTTAAGGAAATGCTAAATAGAAGATTGTCTTTCATAATCTTAGAGACAAGGAGCCTTTGGGTGACCAGCTATATGATTGGAAGCCATTTTATAGTTAGGAGGGGGTTTTACACAAGCTTTCAGGCACAAGGTATCCATCCTCAGGTATTAGAAAGAAGCAGACACAGCTTGAGCTAAGTAGGAAGCAGAACAATAACCTGCGTAAAACTACATATGGAAATATAAACAAAGAGTCGGGGATAGCCTGATTAGTGGACAGGTAAGACCATTCAAGGAGGGTCATTATCACCTGTGGAGTGACAACAGCTGAGCAGAAATCACAGATTTTAATAAGCCATAAAGTTAATGTCTGTGTTTAATTCCTGTTTTTAGTGTCCAGTAAGATTAGTTTTGTTCCCACATTCTGAAGGTGTTCTGTAGATTACCCTTGAATACAAGAATTGGAAGGTCAGAGCTGTGAAGAGTGTTCTCCTTCCTGTGTTTGGGTGTCTCTGTCCTTACTTATCTCTTTCCTATATTTTTTCATTCTGGAGCATAGTTTTTGTCTAGTTTCACCCATAGTTTCTGTCAGTACATTTGTATAAGATATGCCCCATTCTGGGATATACATGTGCAGTATCCCTGCATTTTGATGGTTTCTTTGTGGGGGGGGGTATTGATTATGGTTGCTGTAGAGATGTACTGTTAGATTTTGCCTTTATTGTTAAGGCAAAGTTGTGTGCCACTGGTATCTGTTTATCAGTGGGGAATTTGCTTCTGGTGATGAATTGGGTGAGATTAAAGAGTTGTTTGAAACCCAGGATCAGGAGGGTAGGGATATTTCTCTCAAGGTCTGATTCTTTTTGAGTATAGGCTGTAATTGTTTGATGATCATTCTTATTAGTTCAAGTGCAGATGGTAGGTGACTAGCTGGGGTGTGTGGTTAGTGGGACTTACTATTTGTATTGTAATAAATTACTACAATGGGCATTTGAGTGACTTTTGAAAAAGTTTATTTCTCTGGTGGCATATCGTTGCTGGGTGTAGGCATTTTTTTAGGTTGGTGAAATGGGTGTAAGGAGTATTCTTCTCAAAGCATAAATGGTAGTCTCTGAGGGCCTTACTAGAGATGTCAGTTTTTTTACCATGTGTAAACTGAGTGCTGATTTTGTGGACATAAGTATGATGTTCCATTGCTTTTTTTTTTGTATATAGTGGTTTGTCAGATGCCATTGTGGATATAGATCATGATATCTAGAAAGTGGATGTTCTTGTAGGAGTATTCCAGACAGAATTTGATCAGAGTATTCTCAGAGTATTCTCTACTATCAGAGTATAGTAGTTAAACCTGTGGTAGAAATCAGTAAGGGACTTCAGGTTTTCAGTTGGTGCTTGTTTGAAGGCTAGGATGGGTGGCATCGAACCTCACTAACCTCATCACCAGAAGCAAACTTTCTCAGGCCCAGAACACACCAAATGGATCCAGACCGTGCCATGACAAGAAATGCAAACCTGTCAACACATCTCCACCACCTCCACTATTACTATACTCCACAACAGAGCCATCAGCATTCCCAGATCTTACAGCTGCACCTCCAGAAATGTAATATATCTCATCCAATCCGCCAAATGCCCTGATGGAAAATACATAGGAGAGACCAAACAACAACTGCGCACCAGAATGAATGCACACCGGAAATCTATCAAAGACAGAAATACCCAGTTACTGGTGGGGGCACATTTCTCACAGGAGGGCCACTCTCTCTCCAATCTCTCAGTCCTGATCCTCAAAGGAACCTTACAAAACACTTCCCAGAGACAAGCCTATGAACTCCACTTCATCAACCTCCTGGATACTAAAAATCATGGACTAAATATAGACATTGGATTTATGACACAGTATAACCTGCCTGACAGCTGACTCCCGAGGTACTTCCCCACTATTTATCCCCCTTTCCCCCCCCCCCACGCCCAGCCAGTCTCTCACCCATTGACTCCTCAATCTACATCTTCACTGACTGCCTATCTTGTATGCATACCAGCCCAGGTGCTGGCTTCTTTACTTCTCATTCCATCCAGGAAGAGCACACACCAACTTCTGAAACTTCCTCAGCCTGACAAAGGGTTTTTGAACCCGAAAGCATGCTTAAAATTTGTTTTCCAGCTATTTAAATTGGTCTAATAAAAGATATCAGATTCACGCAAAGAACCTTGTCTGCCTATGTCCTTAGACCAACACAGCTACAACCTACACCCCTGTAGCACTTTTCCTGAAGAGTTAACAGTGTTTTTCAGTTCAAGAGTGAATACTGGTGTCAGGTCCTTCCCATGTTCTTTGTAGTAATTTGTGTTAGAGGGTAATCTGTTGGCCTCACTGATGTAGTCTTGACTGTTGAGAATGAATATAGCTCCTCCTTTGTCCACTGGTTTGATTACTATTTTGTTGTTGAACAACAACATAGTCTTAGGGACTATATGGCTTTTCCCTCTAAAGAAGAGCAGTTGTGGTGGTCCTGGCTTTTGTTAAGAATTTCACTGTTAGCTTTCATCCTAAAACAGTCAGTGTAGTAGTTCAACTTCTAGGTCAGTGGTCTCCAACCTTTTTATGGCGAAGATCACTTTTTGTAAGTAAAAGGCAGTGAAGGATCTACTGCCCACGCCCTGCCTCAGCCCCCCGCCTCCCAGACAAGCTGCCCAGGTTCTGACCCCACTCACTCAGCCTGGCCTGGACAGCAGGCAGTGTGGCTCAGCCCAGCCACGTGTGTCCTGCCGCTCCCAATTTTGGAGCCTCTGACAGACTGATATTGACTGTCAGAGGCTCCACAATCGACCAGTTGGTTGAGATTGACTGTTTGGTGACCACTGTTGTAAGCGACAGGGGGCCAGATTCCCCATGGGCAACCCCACAAGAGACAGCATGCAGGCCACTCCAGGATGAACCACAAGCTCCTTGGGCCACATGCCATGCAGACACTTACTCCTCATTGCTATGCTGTTCCTCCACACCACCTCATTGCTGCACTGTGCACCTGCACCACCTCATCACTGCAATGCATTCCCCTCTGCTGCACTGAGCCCACCACTGCACTATGCACCTGTGTGGCTTCAGGCTTACCTTCAGCACTCCCATCCATGTTGTGCTTTACTGCCCAGCCCTGTGCTGGAAGCAGGCAGCAAAAGCCAGAGAAGGGATGGAGAGCCTGGAGACTGGCTGCTGTTGCAGCCAGAGCAATTTGGGGAGCAGCAGCTGGATAGGAGCCAAGAGGCTACACCTTGACCCCTCAGACTGGATAGATCACCAGTTGTACAGCCCTGTAGCAGTCCAATGTATAGTTCTGGCCTGAGGGGCATCCAGTCAGATTTTTTTTTGCTGTTCATCTTACCCATTGTGGTGGGAAGATGTTCCGAAGTTGTTCTTTCCTGGTTATGGAAATATTCTTTCAGGTAGTCCGCATAAGAATTCCTCTTACATCTATTCAAGTATTAGTATCTTTTCACAGAAGTTCAGGCTTTTAGAGAATACACATATTTCAGAATGGCATAGGGAGTTGTGGTGACAAGCCCTGTGGGCTGAATCTGGCCCACAGTAGTGGTGATTCAGCCCACAAGACGCCCCACAAGTTATATGACCTACTTCTACGGTCTGCTCCTGGTCCACAGGATGTATGTTTGTTATCCCTAAGCTGACGAGATGTGGTTGACCACTTGGCACATAGTAGGCCATAGAAAACGAATTAGTGTCAAACATCAATTAGCCTTGTCATCACTGCTGAATTGGCAGACAGGAATAAAAGGAAAATGAAGAAGGCTCATTAAATGAGTACTGTCTGTCTTATGCACTGAACAGCCAGTAAATCTGTGAAGAAAATAGCATGTAATCATGCTATTAAAGAATGTACTGTAATGTAGATGCACAAAGAGGAAGAGTTAAGGTTGTACAAGAAACCTTTTGACTTTCATCATCACCATCATGATCACTGAGGTGAATCGTAAAAGGATGAAGTCCCCTTCCTACCTGGACTGATCTCTATTGTAGGCCACAGCCTTAGCCTAACTAATGGGGGGATATATATATATATAATGTAATATCTGTAGTTCTGTAGTTATAATTTAATCTGTATAATTTAATATCTGTAGTTCATCTTATTTTGTTTTGTAAGAATAGGTGTTTTTGTGGTACGACATAGCTACAGCTGAAATCAGGTTTGCATGTTTTTAAGAGGGTTACAGATTGAAAATACAGGCAGGAGGAAGGGAGGATTCAGATTTATTTGAAATTCTGAGGAGAAGAGGAAGCTATAGGGAAAGCACTTCATGATCTCCGATCACCTGAGGACAGACTGGCCATCAAAGGAGTTTTGGTCAGTCAGAGTAATCATTTAAGTAACTATGATGTTAGTTATCCAGGTCATGCATTTACTCTGTTAACTGATTCTCTGCTTTAATAGATTGTAGACTTGTTCCTTTGGAAGACAAAAGGGTTGAACTTAAACCCCTAAATTGGCTACCCCTAGCTAGATCCTGAAGATATAGAACACCCCTAGCTGGGTGTTCAGTATGCATCAGTCACTGAAGATTTTATCTCATTGCTGAAGTTTTGCGTTGCCTGTAGACGTGCAGTGAGGCTGCTCCGACATGCTGTAATTACAGTGCATTAGAGAAACCTCGATTAATTGCATAATCACCGTGCTCCAGCAGGTTCCAGCATCATGTGTATGAGCATCCCTGCGCTGAAAAACGGCAGTGGGGTGCTTTAAACTAAAGCTCGTTCAATTAGCTTTATTTCAAAGCATCCCACAGCCATTTTTCAGCGCAGAGACACTGATACATGTGACATTCTGGGTGCTTTAATTGACACGGCTTTCAAAGCAGCAATAATTAAAGCCTCCCTGCCTCCCAGAGCATGTCTGTAAGTGCCCTGTATGCACTTAATTTTTGAGTAGCTGACTTGTGATAACTTGCCTAATTCTCAGAGACTTTGAAGAACATTAACCCTTTTCTGTGTTTTATTTTTTCATCTCTAAAATTGCTGTAATGATACCAATTTTTTTGTCTTTAAATGTGCATGTAAAGGAGGATATGCAAATATAGGTATAGTCAGACTAGATTTAACTAAGAGAATAGTATATAAAATGCAGAGAAGGTTCAGATGGTCTGTTGCTTCGTGTGTGTTAATCTGTAGAGATTTTTTTTCTAAAATGAAGCAAGGTATCTTCAAAATATATCTGAATCTTCAGCAGTTTTTTCTACAGCAAGAATTTTAGCTTTTGTCAGGAACTTTAATATCTTCCTATCTAAAAGCACTATGCTGGATACATTTGTTGTTATTAATCATTGTAGTTGTGAATAGGAATCTGATTCCTGAGCCAGCACTCAAAGATAAATGATAGATGGTTTATTAAGTTCCTTTAGCTAGTGTTCATGATGCCTAATTTTCTTAAGTGATAATATTTCATACAATAATACTGGCTTTTTTGAAACTTGCTGCTTAGTGGAGTATAATCTAATTATACAGATATTCTCAAACTCCAACAATTTGCTGGGTAGAGTTTTCACTGAATTGTAATAAATTATTGAATTAAGGGTAGTTAGTAAACCATCCAAAGGGTCACTTGTTATCAAAAGATTGTCTAGCAAACGGTGTAACACTTGAACCTGTCTTCAGATTCTTCAAACTCAATTACACCAATTAATCAATCATTTGTCTCTGTTTGTGTTGGTCCTGGGGCATTTTGGGGATCCTAAGTAGTGAAATACTGCACACATACTTACCTCTTTTATAGCTGGATGGTTTCATCCTAACCTCTAGTGTATTTCTCCAACATTTTGACCCCATAGAAATGTAATGTCACCAAGTTTACATTTTATGGTAATTTGTTCTGAAGGTTGTAGCTTTTAAATTTTCTCCATGCAGTTTAATGACAACATTTCTTGTCATCAAGCAAATTTCACTATTACAATTAATATTTGTATTTTCGTTTTCCATACACTTGAAAAAATAAGCCTGAGGATGATTTACAGAATCAATGGAGGAACAGAGAAAGAGAGCAAGGCGAGTGAAGACCATCCATGCTAAAATGAGAAATGTTTTGCTGTTGTTTTCCTTCTGTTATATTTTTTTTGTGGATTGACTCTAGAGGAGCTCTGTTTCTACTCGATCTTCTTGTTGCATGTGTGCTCATGCATAAATTCAGGTCAAGTACAAAACCTGATTTCTGCAATCTCAGTAAGAATGTGTAATGGTCTCATCAACAGATAACAAGAAATCTGCACTAATTCAGCTCCTGACCTTATTTTTTTTACCACTAACAGTTGAGATGGTGTTTGCTTAGTCGTTAATGCATTCAGTTCAGTAAATTAGAACTGCTCAAAATTTCTACAAATCCTTCCCACTGAGGATTTCTCTGGACTAAGTGATTCTGAATAAAACAAAAATCTCATGCATGCACAGGTTTCTGAGATTTCCTGGATCAAATATAATTTAAGGGGCACAGTGTTCCTAAACGAGTTTTGTTTTTTTTTTAATACCATACCAAAAACACCAAAGAGTAAACCCTGTTTACTGAAAACATGCATTGTTTGAACCTGACCATTAAAGTGTACAAGGGCTGAGGGGTTATTTTGTAATGAAAGAACAAACCAACATTAGGATAAAAGTAGAAAAATGGTTTAACACCCAGCACAAAGATGTTTTTTGAATGAATCAGTCTTTGCTATTTAATTTACATTTTGAGGGCTCATTAGGATGATGAATGACATTGCTGGAGAATATAACATACTTCCTGAACAAAAGAAAATCTCTGTAGCCTAATAACATTTTATGCCAGCACTTACATTTGTCAGAAGTGGATACTATTTATCCCTATGATTATTTAAAAATCATTTTTATTGTCCTTTGTGCTGTGTCCTCTTCTGGGAATTTTAATTCAGAGTTTGACACCTACTTATTAACTTCCATGAAGTATGGAGTACAAAGGCTTATACTATATAAAGAATTCTAACCAGCCATGTTTATATTGCTTGCAGCTGTACACAAATTAGCTCAGTTTGGATTCATTTCTCTTGGAAATAGAAAGGCTAGAAAGAGCTGTGTAACCTTTACCACCTCAGTAAAGTAAATGTGAACTAAGTGCTGCTGACCTGGACACAACAGAGGATGGCTATCAATCAGGACTATAAAGAAGAAGAATTTACAACATTTATGTTGCCTATCAGAAATATATGGTGGTTGCAAACTTTCTGCCTCATTCTCCTCACCTTTTCTTCCAAAATGATGCTGAACTATATAACCACATAATTCAGAATTTTGGTTCCATCCTTTCTCTAACCAGTCCCTAATCTTTTACTGGATTTTCTACTTGAATGCCTATACTTGGGAACCGCCACAGTGAAAAATATCCACACAGTTTATAAAGATGCAAGCAAATTCTAGAAAATTGTCAACATATTTTGGTAAATTATGTTTCATTACATAATTTAGATGTTCAGTATTTATTTCTGAGCGCCCACTAGTTTCGTGCCACATAAACTTTAAAGGATTATAATTTTCTAATGCATAAGCCATCATTTAATGCATATCCCTTTTCTTCCACCCCCCACTGCCCAAATTGACTTCTACTCTCAGCAGTAGGGAAATCAGACTGCAAGTATGAAATAAGTCAGTGATTTCATTTGCTGTTCTGAGGAAATGCTTCAGTAGCTCTGTAGTTGTTTCTGGGAGCACATAAAACCCAATGACATACAGCTTTGCATCGTTCAATATGATGTGATGTAGATCTCACTTTCATTTCTCTTTCTAAAGTCATTCCTAACTCTGTATGAGGAACCAGAATGACAATAAAACTGCAATCAGGGTATAGAAAAACATCTTTTCCCAAGTGTAGTTCTGCTACCTGCTCTAACTTCAGTTTTTCCCATACTATCTTTGGTGCTGATAATTTAGAATGTAGGATCCTGATTTTAATTATAGCCTTGATTTCCAAATTAGACCCTCAGTTCAACCTCCATTTTTCTTTGTCTTTCTGCAACTGCAAAAATTGTATAGATAAAGTTTTATAGATGCAAATTATCTTAAGAGCATATTATGCCACTTAACATCTACCTGCCTAATTTGTGGGTTTAGTTTTGTAGATGGATATTAGAGTTCTACAAAATGTATCTACAGATTCTACTATAATTATACACAAACTAAAAACTGCTGCTCGACATTAAACTCTACATCCCCTAAGTTGTTGTACACAGTCCAGATATTACATGATTTCAGGCCTACAGAGCTGTTTTAGCTCTTCCAGCCTTGAGGCTGCCAATTTGCACCCTCTAGTCTACTATGTTCCACCGTCTAAATGTTTAAACCTGGAGAGCTAGCTCATTGGCTGTTGGCTGAGATGGCAGTGTTCAGTCTATTTATATATCATACTGAAATTTTCCTTAAAACTACAAATGGTGAGGGTAAAATGGTAGTATCAGTCCCAATTTGGGTTCGTTTAAATTTTCTGGCTTTCATTTTGGAAGAAAACAGTAATGATATAACACCCAGTATTGAGCATTACTTTTTACTAATCAGGCAAAAGGTAGATCAGGCTGGCACCTTAGGGCATGTCGAAATGAGTGCACATGTGCCTCTTGCAAAGTCTCAAACCACTTTGAGGCAGGGCAAGAGGCAGATGTGGGAATGAAAAAATGTTCCCTGCGCTGCAAGTTTGCAGCACGGGGAGAAAATTAGACCCCTGAATACCCAGGGGTTAAAAAAAAACGGAGTTTAAAAAAGCAGGGCAGGGCATGGTCCTAGACCGTGCCCTGAGGTAACCAGAGGCTGGCTCCTCCACGGAGATGCTCTGGCTGCCAGAGCATCTCTGTGGTTGGCCCCTCGCCCTGGTGCTGAAACACGCAGCCTGCCAGACAGCACAGCACCAGGGCTCAAGTGCCATAAATAAGGGGTTGGGGAGGCTGAAGGAGGGGGGAGGGGACCATGGGGGGACCCTCACCGGCCCTGCCCACTCCCCCAGCCGCCCTGATCCCTGCCATGCCTGGCCCTACCCCCTGCCTGCCCCCCCAGGCCCTGATCACTTCCCTGCCCAGCCCCTCCCCCAGCCTTCCCCACCCCCCAACACCCCGATCACTTCCCTGCCCGGCCCCACCCCCTTGCCTGCCCCCCCCCAGGCCCTGATCACTTTCCTTCCCGGTTCCTCCCCTGCCTTCCCTCCTGACCCCCCCCAATCACTTCCCTTGGCTGTATTTTACAGAGTGACTTTGGGATATTTTTTATCAGGAATTTTTCAGTTTTCCAATAGGGAACACCAGAATTCCTGCTAGGGAGGCCAGTGGCAGAACCCTGCCTGCTCAGAGCTGACACCTTGGACCTAGCTGGCTGTGGCTGACCTCCTAGCCAAATGGGGCCAGGAGGACATGCCTTGACAGTTCAAGCAGGCCACCACACCTGGAACATCTTCTGGATGATAGCTGCCCAGATGGCCAGGCAGGGGGCACACGTGGCAGTAGTGCCATATAGAGGCCAACTCTGCAGCCACAGCCCACTGGCAGCTGGCCCAGAGGGGCAGATGCCTCTACTGGCTGTGCAGTCCCATCTGGGTCTGGCAGGTGCGCAGCAGGTCACAGCCAGGCAGCAGCCCCCACTGCCAGACTGCTGCAGTGGGTAAAGGGTGCAGGGAACTATCAGGGCTGCTTCAGCAGTCCAGCTGGCACAAGGGCTAGTGTCCCCAGGTACCAATTGGCTGGGCCCCAGAAGCTCCTGAGAGCAAGTAGCCCTGAGCTACTTGCCAAGGTGGCTTTTTATATTGCTGTGGACAGCACAGGTGCTGGTTCCGGGCTCTAGCTCCCCCTGACTGCGGATCCGGGAGGAGCCAGGCAGGGTTATTTTGCCCCAAGTGGCATAATTTGCTCCTCAACAAAGTGCATGTCCAAGCACGTACACCAAGGCAAAAAGCCCTGGCTCAAATTTGCTCCGCTTCTATTTGAGCTGCAAACACATGTGCTTGCATGTGTGGACACGCCCTTAGAGATTAACTCATTGAGGGGGGCATGAGCTTTCATAGGCAGTAACCTACTTTGTTATCTGTTGATAACAGCAACACTCCAGCAGAAATAAGAATGCAAAAAGAAATAGGAAATAGGACCACCAAAAAGAACTGGATTTGGCTAGAAAGTTTCTTTCCCTAAGTGTACAACTGAATGTTTGGTGCTGAAAATAGTGCAGAGACTTTTGTGTTATTGATTTTCTGTTTGTCCCCAAAAATTTCTAATCTGGCAAAAACTGAAAAATAGATGAGCAAACAAAAAATGCATTTTGCAAATGCTATCAAAAGTATGAATAGGGAAATGGAAACTGAGCCAGCAAGCTGAAGGAAGCCTTCCTACTATGAATAGACTCTTGCCTCCTTTTGACAGGAATGAACTTTTTCTAGTATAGCTGTTTCATAAAATGCTGTTATAACCAATCATTCTCTTGTATTATGATGTTATATCCCTGTGTAGTCATATTATGTGGAAGTAGAATTATGGACTAGCCAAAGCTGAGTTTGCTCCTCATCTGAAGAGAGTGATAATATACAAACCTCCAACCCTTCTACCAAATAGTTAATGTGCAGTAGAATAAGAAAACATAATAAATAAACAAATACATAAAAATATACAAGATTTTAATATTTATAATGCGCATTTTCTGGAAACCAAAAAGTCCAGAATAAACATAATCATCTGATGATTATAAATTATTCTGTTTCTATAAATGAAGTGTGATAATTATCATAAATTCAATGCATCCTTTTTCATCCAAAACAAACAGTTCTGGACCATCTCAAGCCCATAACAAATATATTTTATGGAGATAGCTGTGACACAATGCATATTTATCTGTTTTTAACATTATATACAAAAAAGAAACCAAAAGATTTTTGTGTTTTGTACGCTGTAATCATTTATACTAGTTATTATTCCAGAATTCCAGTTTAAGAAAATCAACATTTATTTTATTTTAAATACCATGGCTTTCAATCACATGCACATTTTATAAATCATAATAGCTGGTTCTTCTTCTCATTCTTCTTCTTTCATATGGCATCAGATATCAACTTCCAAATCTATGAGCCACTGTCTGGTATTGTCACACAGTGTGCACATTCCATCTACCTCATCTGGGCATTTGTAAAGACTGCAGCTTTCGATTAAGTACTATGCTGTTTGTTAGACACCACAGTCACAAAGGGGAGCCATATACAGATCTGAGTATGTTTAGCTTTATTCATGCTTCTCTGCCAAGGTCGTGCCCAATGGGGGGACTCATTTGGTGTTGGTATAAAATGTTGTAGGAATAGGTCTGACCTTTCCCAGTGGTTGGCCTGGTCCGTTGCTGCCCATAGGTTTGGTTCAGCATTCCCAATTTCTTCTAGGAGTTCGTGGGCTTCGTATACAAACAGTTTACAACTTTTAAGCCACTTAAACCTCCATCTGTTCAGGTTTTCAGTTAACACTTAATGGAGCAGGTGGTTTTTGTCATCTCTTGCCTCTATTGCTAGTAATGATGTTAGGGTCTGTCTTCCTGTATCGCTTGATCTAATGCCTGAGAGCACAGGGAATACATCTGTGTGTGTTTAAGTTGTGCAGCCTGTTATGAGTCTCTGCGTACTGTTAAGTACAGTGTCACACTTTTAACGTGACAACTTTTGTACCATGCAGGAGCACAATATTTTGCCATACATCATTGCAAGAGTGGTAGTTCTGAGCACTTTGAAGTTGGCACCCCATGTTGTGCTGACTAAACATCTTAAGGCAGCTACCAGTGCAGAGACTTTACTGTTGATCTTCTGAATGTGATGTTTATAGGTAAGGGAATGGTTTAATGTGACTCCTAAATAAATTGGGGTATGCTCATAGAGAAGGATGTGGTTGCCTACTCTGATATTCAGCATGCACGTGGCTCAATGATTGTCTAGGTGGAAGACTAAACATACTGATTTATTGATGCTCAACTTCAAGTGCAGTTTGCAGAGATCGTCAATATTGAGTTCCATGTCAGTACTCAGTGTCTTTTCCAGTTCTGTCATGTCTATTCTTTGGGCTACTGTGGTGATGTTGTCAACCTACATGTATCACTTAGATGTTGTATGTGGGAAGTCTGAAGTATGTACACTGAAAAGTATTGGCGCTAACACTGACCCTTGAGGGACTCCATTCTTCAGAGTTCATGTGTCAGCGTTTTCTTTCCTTGGTTGGTAGTGAGTTTGATTGATCTGTTGGAGATCATGTTCATGATGAAAGTGCATAGCTTGTGGTCAAGAATCATGGAGTGCAGTTTATATATAAGGTCTTGATGCCATACAACACCATAGGTGGTTGTGAGATCAATAAATATTGCACCTGTTTTCTGCCTCAAGCTGGCTCCCATGAGTAGCTGTAAAGCAAAACTAAAAGTCATTACCAAGGCAATTGGACTTTTGGACATAGCTGGTTTATAAAATGAATGATGAAACTTTAATATAATCTATAGGTTTTGGATAGTTTCTTATTCTTACAGATTAAGGTATTGATCAAAACCATCTGTTTTATTCCTGCTTTGTTATACAGCCACTGTACCTGTTGAAACCTCTCAATAAATTATGATAGGCTTATTTCAGAGGAAGATTTGATCTACACAATTTAAATAAAATATTTACTCTTTTAAAGTTCTTTTGAAAGTATTTTAATTTCTGTAATATAAATTCAAAGGCCTGAAATTTTATGGTTGCAAACCAGTTACTCCAGTTAAGAAAACCTGTATGAAATAATGTTTGAAAGTGAGAAAGAAAAATAAAACCATTATATCTTGACATTTTGAGAAGCTTTTTCGTCCTCCTCCCTTTTGGCATCTGGGGTCCTTTTGGACTCTAGGGTCATATCAGAATCACATAACAGAATTTTTAATAGCTACACACAAGGGTTTAATGTGTTGAGAACAAATAGGTTCTTTGTTGATATCCATTGCAGGATCAAAGAGATGCCGAGTAATAGATCTGGAATAAATTACCTACAATTAAACTAAGTGGGGAATAGTGAAAAGCAGCAGAGAAACAATAAAAAAATAAAACAGTGACAAGTTTAAAGTACTCAACAAGCTGGAAATATCAACATTAATACATTTGGTGAAAACACATAACAAAAACTGAAATGGAGATTTCTCAGCTAGTAGATTTCCATTTCTTTTGCCATTCCCTCTTCCTACTGTATCCATTTATTTTCTGGCCATCCTGCAAATATTCTTTGGCTACACAGAACATCCTAGTATTTCTAGTAGGGATGGATATCAGGATCATCTGCTTAAAAAGACTGCAGGCCTATAGTTTTTGAGCTAAAGGAAAAATTCTGTTAGCTTTATCAACATTAGGGCTTTGTCCTGTTATTGTGCTTCCAACTAGAGTGAAGCCTAGGTGAGTACAATAAGAAGGTCTGCATTTCTATCCTCTAAAGCAGGGGTTGTCAACCAGGGGTACGCGTACCCCCAAGGGCACTTGAGAAGGCCCCAGGGGGTACGCACAGGTGGGCAGGCAGGCAGGGACAGAGCGCCACAATGCAACATCCCACACTGCTGCACAGGTGCCATCTGCCTGGCCAGATGTGGGGGGTGGGGGAAGCTCACATGTGGTGGCTGCTGCCACTCTGCGTCCAGCCGTACACCCCCACCTCCCCCACCGTACTACCCCCACTATGTGCCTGGCCACCAGAGGTACACTGATCCCAAAAGGTTAAAAACCCCTGCTCTAAAGGACAGGGGCATATCTAGCTAGCTAGCTAGATAGATAGCTATATATATATTATCCCAGATGCTCAAATCCTTATGTCACAGAAGGGACAATCATGGCTTGTAATAAGTAAAGTGTCTGTGAAATTGTTCTATTACAATTTGATTTATTTTTCTTTTTAGTTTTCCACATTAAGGGGTCACTGTTAGTTAAAAGTGGTTTCAGATGTTTCACCTGCCCTCCCCACACCCTGCCTTCCCCTTTGCTTTGTGGAAGTCCTATACAAAAATGGAGTAGGAGAAACTGGCTAATGGAAATGGAAATGCTGAAACTGACTGTGCATAAAGTACCATCAGCATTCAAGGCAAATGAACTGGAAAAAAATAGAAGTAAACATAGAAATAACATAAACTGAAGATGTGCAGCCAAGAAAACAAACCTACAAGGTGGATGATCTGGAATGGATAGTCCAAAGCACGCTTGCAGCATGGAGAGGTGCAGGCCAGAACAGATGACACCAAGATGTACCTTGCATGCCTCCACACCCCCAATTTGGGGCTGCTTTAGAGACCACTGTAACCTCAAATGTAAAGTGCTAATTTATGATACGTGCCTGGGGTGCCCATACACAGCTCCTGAGAATCTCTGTTGCCTCTTTTTCCCCTTCCTTGTCCTCTCCTGATAAATCCCTTCCTTTCCAACTCCTACGCCAGATATGCTCCCAATATTGGGTGTTTAGAGGTGGAGGGGGGCACTTTCATTAGAGTTGCTCTCAGAGCCTCTCTAATTAAAGTGCCTGCAGCATCATGTGTATTCAGCATCCCACGCTTCAAAATGGTGGTGGAGGCACTTTTACTGAAACTCATTCGATGAGTTTCAGTTAAAGTGCCCCACCACCATTTTGAAACACGGGGACACTGTATACATGTGACATGAAGGCTGCTGGAGTGAGCTAATTAACACACTCCAGCAGACTTGATTAGTCAAGTTTGCTCTGATGCATGCTAATTAGCACACATTGGAGCACAGCTTCATCATATGCATAGGTGCCCCGGCTCTGGAATGGGCTTCCAAGGGAGTTGGTGCTCTCCCCTACCTTGCGGGTCTTCAAGTGGAGGTTGGATAGATATCTGACTGGGGTATTATTATCCCAGCACTCATTCCTGCCCAGGGCAGGGGGTCGGACTTGATGATCTGTTCAGGTCCCTTCCGACCCTAGAAACTATGAAACTATGAAAATAGTGAAGGGCACTATGCATGACGGCATACCCCTGTCCAATTCACCCCTTAGTGCTAAGGTCCTTATGACCAGGGATCCTGGTTTTCTCTGTTTAAAAATAGCAAATTCTCTTATAAAATATTATTCTCAGATTAAAAAACCCCAAATCCACATTTTTCTGTGATTAAAATGAAATGACACTATATATAGATATCAGCTGATATTGACAATTTTTAAGCAATTTGGAAACCTACCACTTCCTCAGTCACTGTAATAAAATAAATTACAGGTGCACTGATAAAGATTTTTTGGGTGGATACTGATGGCCGATTATTGACCAGCCATATCAGCTGATACTGATCCAGTAGCCAATATGCAGCCTGGCATCAGGTTGGTAAGCATAGGCAGCAGAAGGCACTTCCCAGCACTGCCCAGGCCCCCCAGATAATATTTTATCCTGCTGCTTATGCCAGTAAGTCTGTTGTGGGGAAAGGGCATGGGGGAGGGAAGGGGATTGAGGCCCCCACAGTGAGGGAGAGAGTGGGACTGGGGCTGGGCCAGGGGCAGGCACTGCTCAGCCGGAGCAGGTTGGGACACAGGACTGAGCCAGTGGCTCATCCAGGGGGCATGGGGGTGGGAAGAGGGGAAGCTCTCACTGCTGTGCACACCCCTGGGGATCTGTGCACAGGGCGAAGATGAGCTGCCACTGTGTGCTCACACTCAGGGGCTGCTCTAGGCTCTTCCCAGTGGCTGCACTTGGGCCAGGCGGGGTGGGAAGGGCAGTGCTGGCAGCCGGGCTATGGCAGGGCTAGAGTCACCACCATAGCCCCCCTCCCAATGCTGCCACCACCCACCCCACCCTGTCCCACCTGGCCTGAGTGCACCGGGAAGAGTCTAGCACAGCCCTTGAGCATGAGCTCACAGTGGCAACCCATCTTTGTCCTGCAGACAGATCCAGGGGTCACGTGCCCCCCATGCCTCCCAGGTGTGTGTGCAGTAGAAGGAGCCGTCCCCCTCCCTGCCCCCCATGCCCTCCAGACAAGCCTCCAGCTCCGTCCTGGGCCCCGCCTCACCCTGTCCTGTCTGGGCAGCACTTGCCCCTGCCCCAGCCCCAGCCCCACTTCTTCCCTCACTGCAGCGGCCTTGATCTGCCCTCCCCATGCCCCTTCCCTCCCCCAAGCCCCTTCTCCCCAACAGACTTACCAGCCAGATGCTGCTCTCCAAGCTGCTAGGCTGCATTCCTGGCTGCATGCATGGTGCAGATGCGGGCATGCACATGGCATTTATCGGCGACATTATCAGCCACATCAGCCAAAATAAGCTGATAGCCTTTAATGTCAATTTTCCTTTTAACATTGCCAATATGATATGCACCTCTAAAATTAATTCTAAATACCTATACATTTTGGCATTTCATTTTAGGCTTCTTATGGAAAATCAGAGCCCCACTGCCCTCTTTGCTCACCAGGACATGGGTCCAGCTCTGGCTTCCCTCCCCCTATCCCACTGCTTTGTGGTGCTGAGCAGCCCTGATATGCCAGTGCCCTGCCCATGCCATTGCCCCTCTCTCCCCACTCACAGCCCCCTGGTCCTCCCAATACCCCTCACTCCCCACCCACAGCTCCCTGAGCTCTGCTGATGCCCCTCACTCTAGACCCACAGCCCCCTGGCCCTGCCAGAGGGGACCCCATCTGCCAGAGCTATGGGGCCAGGGACCCAGGTCTGCAGCATCCTGTCCCCCCAGCAGTGCCCCAGCTGCTGCCTGTGGAAAGTGTGGGCAGAGTGGAACCTGGAGCCCAGCTCCCCCTCCCCCATGGGCAGTATGGCTGCAGTGGAGCCCATGGTGGGGGACAGATAAGGGCTGGCTGCAGGTTCAGGACTCCCCACCTTGCTGCCCTCCCACCTGAGGCCTCCACAGGCCACTGGGAAAAACACAGTGCAGGAGGATTGGGTGGGGCGGGGCATGGAGGTTTGGTGCCACCACTGGGAGCCCCGTGCTTCCAAGGTGAGGTGCCCCCTGCCCACCGGGCAGCAGCAGGGGGCACAATTTGAAGCCACCACCTCTCTGCTGCTGGGCAGGCAGGGGACACCTCCCTATGGTGGTGCAGGGCTCCCAGCAGTGACACTGAGCCTCCCCACCCGACTCTGCCCTGCTGCACTGGGTCCCACCTGCTTGGCTGCAGAGGCCCTGGGGGGAAGGCAGCAGTGCAGGGAACCCGGAGCCTGCAGTGGGTAGCCTGCATCTGCCCCTACCCTGTGCACCAATCTGGGGGGCAAGTTCCCCCCATGTTCCTCCTGGGAGTGTTCACAAAGGCAGGGAGCCAGCTCCCCCACACCCTGGATGATCTTCCCACAGCTCCATTCCACTTCCCAGCCAGGCCCTGTGGCCACACATTCCTGAACCAACCCTGGACCCCAAACCCCAGGCCCATGGCACTCCCTGCTTGATCACCCTCCTCCCAGTCCCCCAAGCCCCTTGCAGGCTGGAATTGTGCCAGCCTGCAAAAGGAAACCCAGCATTTCCTACATTTTTCTTCTTTAAAGGAGAAAATCTACATTTTTTTGCTTAAAAAGAGAAAATCCATGTTTTTCTTCTTAAAATGAGATAATCCATGTTTTTCTATGATGAATGGAAAACCCAGATCCCTGTTTATGACCCATCCTGTGGACCACCATAGCACAGAGGAGAAACTAGAGCAAAAAGAAGAGTCTCTTATCATGTGTGGTATCTTTATTTTATTAACTTTGTCATTCTCTTGAAATAAGTGTCTATTTGGGGGTGCCTGAACATGTCAAGAGATTGGTAAAAGGATGTTGAGCTTTTAGGTTCTGTAATGACAAAGCTGTCATTGTTTGATGGCAAAAGATATTCTTATTTGGAGAGTTGTAGGTGTCCATGACATAGCCAACAGAACTAGTATGCATTTTGATAGTTTTGGCCTTTTGGCAATGAAAGTCAAATAACTGAATGGACATTCAGTGATCCTCAAAGAAAGACAAAAATTCTTTTCAATATATCAGGATGTAATGATTTCATCTTTCTGTTGCATGTTGTGGATCACTTCTTAAAATTACATTTCTCTCTTTTTGGGTATGAACAGATGTTGCATTGTCCCTGGACCAGTTGTGCTTGTGTTTCTCCTGGAACAGAAAAGTTTTGGGATTGGTGTGTATGTCTCAGCCTTCCAACTGGGGTTTAGTGAGAAGCTGAATACAGCCTTACGTTTCTGCCATTCATTCAATTATGGAATCCTGGGACTTCCATTCAGATGCACTTTGCAGTGTCCTAGGACAACCTGTTAGCAGATGGTATCCTGAAAACCTTTTTAATGACTCTCCCATGATAACAGAAATGGACATCTGAATAATTGCAATATGCTGAAGGAGAAAGTGGATTCTTTGGGAACAAACGCAATGTCTGTTCATAGCCTCACAGAATCTCAGTCCTGATGATCCTACTCTTTCTCTGAATCACATGTATTGCTTAGGGTACAGAGAAAAAAAGTACTGCAGTAAGATCTTCATCTGAAATTGGTTAAAATATGATTAAGAAAAGAAAGTAAAATGTATATCAACTTTTTCAGGATCAGATGAAGGAAATGGCTCCTATCTGGCCTCAGAGAGTTGTAATCAATGGGATGGCATCATTCTGTAGGGCCATCTCCAGTGGTGTCCCCCAGGAATCTTGAACCCATGCTCTTTAACATATTTATTAATGACTTGGATGGGGGGGTGGAAAGCTCAGTGATCAAGTTTGCAGATGATACCAAGCTGTGGAGAAATGCAGGCACATCAGAGGACAGGGTAAGGATCCAGGATGACCTTGACAGACTGGTTTTATGGGCAGAATGGAATCAGATGAGGTTTAACAGGGAGAAGTGCAGGGTTCTTCATCTGGGTAGGAAGAACCGTCACCATAACTACATGATGGGTGGTGGTCCACTGGCTGGCACAGAATCTGAACAAGACCTGGGGGGTCACTATTGACCGGAAGATGAACATGAGCCAACAGTGCGATGAGGTTGCCAGCAGGGCAAATAGAACTCTGGCGTGCATCAGCCAATGTATTGCCAATAGATACAGGGAGGTGCTTCTTCTTCTCTATTCACCGTTGGTGAGGCCACAACTGGAGTACTGTGTCTAACTCTGGGCACCGCACTTCAAGAAAGATGTGGATAAGCTTCAGAGGGTACAAAGAAGGGCCACCCATGTGATTAGGGGCATGGAGGATAGGCCCTATGAAGAGAGACTGGGAACTGAGCCTGTTCAGTCTCAGTAAGAGAAGACTGAGAGGTGACTTGATAGTTGCCTACAAGTATGTTAGGTGTGAGCATCAAGATCTAGGGGTACAACTCTTCAGGAATGCACCTCAAGGGAGGATGAAGACCAATGGGTATAAGCTAATAGAGGGTGAATTCAGGCTGGACATAAGAAAGAACTTTTTGTCTGTAAGGGTCACCAGAATCTGGAACATACTCCCAGCAGAGGTGGTGCAGTCACCATCCTTGGATGTGTTCAAGTTGAGGCTGTTGAGCTTGTCTGAGCCCAGTAACTTCCTGCCCATGGCAGGGGACCAAACTTGATCTGGCAGGTCCCTTCTGGTCTTTCAATTTTATGAATCTATGTGATTCAGATTGGGCAATCTTACTAAAACATTTCTCTTCCCTTTCATCCAGACTTGTTGCCTCAATGAGTGGTTCACCCTGGTGCACTCAAAACACTGCAGCTACAAGTCTGACATTTTTTATCATTATATATATTTTGCTGCAGCCAAAAAAGATGTCTACTTCCAGGAGTTTGTTCCTAAACTAGGGCATCATCTTACACTAATGCAAGGCTCAAGGTGGAAAGCCAAAGCTTGCTCTCTTCTTCAGGTCTTGGGGCTTTTTCAGTTCGGGATAGATAAAGTCTCTAGGCTAGATTAAATTCAACTTTGTAGGCTCCTAAATAGGATGTAAGAGGATTTTAGGCACCTAAGTTGCAAAGATTGATCCAGATTGCCCCCACTCAGTGTCAGCAAAATCATTTAAGAACTTGGATTCATTACTGGTTTCCATTTTGGCTTGAAAAAATCCATAGGCACTTGGGCCATCTAGACCAGCTGTCCACCTCACTCCTGCCTAAGCTCTGTTATGATTGGTACTGAGAGGTTCCAAAACTCCACCCTAGCCTCCAACTAGATATGGTTGGAAATGTGGAGGCTGGTGATGCTAAGGAGGAGAGTGCAAATACCTGGCAAAGCAGAGGTGGGGAGTACAGAGAATCCAGGTCACATTTGCTAGGCAGCTAAAGATAACATTGCCAGCTATATTCAAGAGAGATCATGGGGTATAGTGCTTTACACTGATGCTAGGGCTGCTCTGAGGTATCCTGGTCCAGACAGATGCCTTCCCTCTGAGCAGTCGCAATCCCAACAGGATGGATGTCCCCCGCTTGCCATCCTAATTCAGTACCACAGCTCTAAGGAAGATTTAGAGATTAGATACACTCCTATATCTATCACTTCCTATTGGCCAGCTGTAGGTGCCTCCTTGCTGGCCTTCTAGGTGATCTGGATTTACACTGGAAACCTAGGTGCTTAACCCAGCGTCATAATTAGAGAGAGGCAACTGGGGCAACCACTGTGGGTGCCGACAGGGATGGGGGTGTGTGTGAAAAAATGACTTATCCCACAGCTATATTATTGTGATCATGGCAGAAGCAGCAACCAGAAGTCCCCACTGCCCTGTGAACAGCTACCCCAGGCCCCAGCTATGTTCTTATGCTGCTAGCTTAACCATATTGATTTGGATCAGCGTCCTAGAGCCAGGAGTCTCAGTTTTAGATGTTGTGACATCTAAGTGGATCTGCCTTAGAAGCTGGTTGGTCTGTCTCCACAAGCTGAGAAGTTTTAGCAACAGGGATTAATGAAGGATTCTCTAGAACCAGTTTTTTTTTCAAAACATTGGAGTAGATTTTGGTGAAAAAGTATCTTAGCCTTCTGGGGACCTATGCTGTTATTTCAGCATGGTGTTTTGCCTTCTTTGCTATTTCCATAAGCTTCTGGCATTAGTATCCTTATTTTAGCTTCCAATATAAGTAGGGGGTTTTCTGGTGGTCCTAACCATCCCCTTGGGTAGTTTTCTAGCTTCGCCCAATAATAGAGTAATCCTTTGCTGTGTTCTTGGGTCTGTTGCAAAGATTAAATGGGGGGGGGGGGGCGGAATCAGGAATCTTGAATATTAATCTAACTTCCTTTTTATAGAATCATAGAAAAGTAGGACTAGAAGGGAACTGTAGAGATCATCTCATCCAACCCATGCTAGAGGCAGAATCACCCCAGGATCATCCAAGCTATCCAATACAAATCCTTGTCTAGCCTATTACTAAAACTACACAGCTAAGCCTGTCACACACCCACTACCCATAGCACCTTAAATTGCCAGAGATAAGGCAAGGGGACAATAGCAGCCAGGGCCCTGCTACTGCAAGAGTTGTTAAAATACTCTTAGAACTTCCAAGGAGGAGGGCCACCTCCAGCTACAGAGGAAGGTTACCTTCCCCCCCCCCAGTCAGCCTTTACCAGTCTGACTATAGAGTAAAATTTCTTCCTGGCCCCAAATATGGCAATTGGTCTACCATGAGCATAGGAGCAAGAGTCTCTAACCAGGAACCTCCATGTTTTAGTCCCCAAACTGGACACAATACACCAGTGAGGGCTCATCACTGCTGAATAGAGTGGAAGAATCACTTCCTTCGATTTGCCAATGACACTCCTGTTACTACAACCCAGTATGCTGTTGGCTTTTTTTGCAACAAGAGCACACTGTTAACTCACACTCAGTGTATGGTCTACTGGTCCTTCTCTGCAGTACTACAGCCTAGCCAGTCATTCCCCAGCCTGTATTCGTGCATGAGGTTATTGTGTCTCAAGTACAGGACTTTTTTGTTCTTGTTGAATTACATCTGATTGATTGTGGGCCAGTTCTCCAGTTTATCCAGGTCATTCTGGATCCTAACTGTACCCTACAGAGTATCTGCAGCTCCACCCAACTTGGTGTCATCGTCAAATTTACTAGATGTGCAATTAATCCCAATATCCAAATCATTAATGGACCTGTTAAAAAGGTTACCGGACCCAGGACAGAACCCTGGGGAACCCTGCAGGGCTGACAGGTACAAAGAGAACCAGGCTGGGGAGCAGAGGCATTGCTGCCTCAGCACTGACAGCAGTGGGGCAGTGCAGGCCCTGACTGAGCCAAAGCAGACAGCACAGCCAAGGCTAGTCTGCCTGCCCTACGAGGGGAGTTAGCAAAGGGGCCCAATACATCCTGGAGTGCTGGGGGATTGGGAAATAACTTGAGTCAGGACAGAATTTCCATAGACTGGTTTAACTTAGATCAGTTAAGTCTGATACTACATCCAGGTGTATCTTAAACTGGATATGACCATTTTGAAACTGGTTTATGTGCATTGAACTTCTGTTCCATTGTGGGTTTAAACCAGTTTCTGAGTACTTACACCATTTATGTGTAACTTCTGTCCCTAGCCTTTGTCTCCGTCCCTGTCTGCACTTGTCATCCAATAGCTGGCATTATTCATGACCACTGCAGTAAAAAAGTCATTATGTACTTTAACTTTCTCTGAATCATCCATAACTACTGTATTTCAAGGTGTAAGGTCAACACAGTGTATAGGATGACACCCGGCTTTCCAATCTGAAATGTTTCATAGGCATAGTGTATAAGTGGGGGGCCAGCTCAGCACTTGGCTGGTGCAGCCCTATCACCTGCGAAGGATGCTACTGGCTTGCAGGAGATGGGGCTGCACAAGCTGAGTACCGAGCCCATCCCTGTCCCCATCCCCTATAAGCAGTCCCAAGCCCGGCACTGCTTGTAGGGGATGGGGAAAGGGACAGGGATGAGGACGGGGCAGTGCTCGGCACTCAGCTTGCACGGCCACTGCTGCCAGTGCTGCTTGCAGGGGATGAAACTGTGTCAGCCAAGTACTGAGCCCAGCCAAGCCCAGCCCCAACCCTGTCCGCTGTGGGGCACTGCGAACAGCACTGCCAAGTGCTGAGCCCAGTGCTACTGGCAAGGGATGGGGATAGGCTCGGCATTCAGCTGGCATTCCACTCGCAGGGGATGGGGCCACAACAGCCAAATGCTAAACCCATCCCCATCTCTGTCCCAATGAGAATTGCTTTGGGGTCCTTCTTAAACAGGGGTATTTGTATTCTAGGAGGAGTTTCCACAAATGTCTGTATTTAAAGCCTCTCAACAGTAATAGGTTTAACCCTTTATTTGTTGTCATCTGTGATCACATAACCTTATCTCAGTGGGAATGAATGCCAATTATCATTTATAAACAGTTTATCTCATTATGCTCCTATTTATGGCATCTTTTATAGCTTGCTAATTACAAGCACACAAAACAGAAATGTTTGGAGTTAAATAATGTAAACAGGGATGTAATTCATTTTCACGTTGAATAGTTTTTATTGATTTATTGTTAATTAATTTTTTATAAAAAGATCTCTTAGCAAAATAACCAATTTACTGGTAATTTATTGGATGTTGTGATAGTTGGAGGTATATTCATAGTAAAAGGATTATGAAAGGATTCATAATTCCATAATAATCTTTCTTCTAAATGTTGCTGTTTTAAAAGTATTGTATATTCTTCCTAGACAAATAAACATAAATTTGGTCAGCTGTGTCCAAATCCTAATGCTTTTGTCCACTTCACAAAAAATACTACATTTAATTTGTAGTAGGGTTGGCGTGTTGGTGTAATCATGATAGTCCAGGCAATATATGAGAGGCAAGGACTTTTTTCTGGTATCTTTTCTAGACCAACTACATAGTTGGGAGAGATGTTAGACGAGTTTTCAGGCACAAAATGCCCTGCCTCAGGTCCTAAAGAGGGGTACCTTGTCCCCAAAAGCTTGTCTAACATCTCTCCCAACTATGTAGTTAGTCTAATAAAGATATAATTGCCAACAGTATCTTTGCCAATGGCAAATATCCTTGCCAATTTGGTGGACATTTTTGGAATTTGCTAAGTAAGTAATCTTCTGTCTCCAAACCAGAACATTTGAAAAACTTTTTTGAATACTGAAGGAATGTATACATTCTATGAGCTTACACTTAAAAGCAAATTTGGAATAAATTTAATAGTTAAAAGCAGAGAAGATTGGAAGATGGTGAGATTTATATTATGCAGAGTCCTAGGGAAAAGAGGAGGTGAATTATTCTGTAGAGCTGAAGAAGCACAAAAGCTTAACATAGATGGAAATATAAAGGAACTGTTCAAGACTGAAAAGAAAAGGCAGACACAAGACTTCTGTGGACATTGATAGGGACCTACCCAAATCAAGGAGGCAGGCAGCTGATTTTGCAGGCAGATTGTGGGTCCAGCCTCCATTTTTGTGGGCTTATTGTGGTGGGGCCTTTCCACGCCTCTGACTGGCCAAGGATGCCCAGGGACCCTTCCCCTTGCCACTGATTGATTGGGAGGGCTGTCCATCATATGGCTCCACCCTTTGCCACTGACTGAGGAAGAGGATTCGGGCTGCATGACAACAGCCCTCTTGGCCTATCGGTGGTGGGTTGTGTCGCTGGGTTGCAGTGGCTATGAAGACTGCTGGCCACTGGGGAGCCAACATTTTATTTCCACCTCCTCTTATTTTTAGTAGCTTTTTTTCTGCAGATCTCATGGACATTGCCCGATTTCACAGACAATGCTCAATTTTGTGATTTCTGTGTAATCACAAATTGAGTAGGTCCCTAGGCATTGACTTGGGTTAAAGGAGCACTGCTGATAGATTATAAATATCTCTCTTTTTGTATATTTTAGGGGACTGGATGTATCTTTAAATGTTAAATCTGTTATTTGATACATTGGATTCATTATAAACTTTCAAAAGTTTCATATGTTTCAATTATCGTTACTTGACAATGTTGACAGTTGATGTAATAGAGTGGGCATGGTGTCTGTCACTTTCAAAGACGGTCCTTCTGCTAGGTTATTGTTGAGGTCCTTTGTGAGTTGTGTGGAGAAGTTTGCACTCTCGCTTACGAAGCTTTACCTACCATGAAGAGAAAAGACCTCAGTTTCCACTATCAAATTTTTCCAATAAGTAGATTTATGTCAAATGATTCATAAATTTTAGAGGCGTACAGATACATCGGTCCAATATCAGATTGATATAAAGAAAAGTGAGTGTATCAGAAAATGGCTTGATCTGGCCGATAATTTGGTCAATAAATGTCCATGCATGTGTGCAGCCACAGCGCAGCATGCAGGCAGTGAGGAGCACAGCCTGGAAGCTTGGAGAGCTGCCTGCAGCTGGTAAGTCTGTTGTGGTGGAAGGGGAGAAGAAGGGGAAGGGGCATGGGGGGGGCAGTTGAAGGCCACCGCGGTGCCAAGGGAGTGTAGCTGGGGCAGGCATTGCCTAGCTGGGGCAGGGTGGGGTATGAGACTGAGCTGGGGCTCATCTGGGGGGCGCAGGGAAGTGGGGGGCAGCTCCCACCACTGCATGCACTCCGGGAGGGCATGGGGGGGCATGTGCCCCTGGATCTGCACCGGGGGGGTGGGCTGGGCTGGGCTGTTGCTGCAGGCTGGGGCCGGGGCTGCACCAGGGTCTTCCCAGCGCATGGGGGTTGCATTTGGGGATGCAGAGCTGTGCTCAGGGCTGCACTTCCAGCACGGGAGGGGCTGTAGTCAGGGCTGCATTCAGCATGGGTGGCAGCAGCACTGGGAGGGAGGGCTATGGCTAATTTTGGGGTAGCTGCAGCTCCCACCCCCCGTATCCCCTCCCAGCACTACCACTGCTTGCCCCCAGCACAGCCCGGCCCAGACCTCACTGGGAAGAGCTCAGCGCTCACAGCACTACAGTGAAGGGAAGAAAGGTCATAAGAGCCCTGAGTATGGACCAAGCAAGAGGGAAGTGACATGAACCTATGCCACCTACCCTGTGCAGATCCGGAGGCACCCCCCCCATGCCCTCCTTCAGTATGCGCAGTGGTGAGAACTGCCTCCCCTCCCCATTCCCCCCAAATGAGCCACGGCTCAGTCCCATGCCCTGCCCCACCCCAGTTGGGCAGCGCCTGCCCCAGCTCCTGTCCCACTCCTCCCTCACCTCAGGAACCTTGGTCTGTGCCCCCCCGCCCTTAACTTCCCCCCTCCCCTTCTACCACAACAGACTTACCAGCTGGATGCAGCTCTTCAAGCTGCCCAGGTAAGAATGATGCATGCCTCTGGAAGCTGAGGGGACACAGTGACCACCCACAGGTATCGGTGGCGGTGTTGTCAGCAGGGGCATGGCAGCGGCAAGTGGGGACCACCCGCAGGTGGCCGTGGTGATGACGGTGGCAAGGGCGGGCCAAGCGGGAACCACCCGCAAAAGGCTGTGGTATTGCTGGCAGTGGATAAAGTGTGGTGAGCAGTGGGTGGTGAACACAGACTGGCCACAGCTGCTGTCCATGCTGGCGGCAGCAGCAAACGGCGAGTGGGGACCACCTGCAGCTGCTGGCAGCCATGTCGGTAGCAAGGGGGGGAGGCAGCAACTGCCCACAGAAGCCAGCGGCAGCTTTGGAAGCGGCCCATCTCAGGGTGGCACATGCCCCCCTGCGGCCCCGCTACACGTCACCTATGTGCCCAGATGTGTATTGGAAATTGGGTCAGTATTTGCCAATATGCCTCCTTAAAAATTGGCTATTAGTATCGACCCCTAAAATCTTTAGAAGTGCACCCCTAATAAATTCAATACACACACAGAGCATGCATTAATATGTGGAGTAGAAAATGTATGATGCAGAAGATGTTTACAAAGAACCCCAAGTGACTCATTTGGAATGACAAAATTTTTAGAAGAGAAGAAATGATAAACACAATTGGGCAAGTTTTTGAGTGCCCTGAGGGTGTGTTGAATGCCAGTAACTCCTGTTGACTTCAGCAAGAGCTGGGGGCAGTTACTCAGCACCTGCCAGGATCAGGCAATCAGGCATCTGATAGTACAAATAGCAATTTTAATTTCAACCAACCTATTATATTTCCTTATATGTGGCAATAACGTTTAATCATATCATCATCCATTGTTTCATTAGTGAAAAAAAACTTTAATATACTATGACAGTATTGATTTGATACAATCAATCTTTCCCAATAATGATAAAACCTTATATTTTATTAATAGAACAATGCAGTTCTAGATCATTATAGCTCCCTTTTATTGTTGCTTGGCTGCAGTGGGTATTTTTTATGGATAAAATCTTAAAGCCTGTAAAACTGTTCAGTGAGTCTGCCTGCGCAGCTTAGCTGAAGTTCCCAAGCATCTTTTCCAAAATGAAATGTTACAGAAGTAGTTCGGATAATGGATCATTCCCTTGTGGGTAGTTGGAGGTAGGAGGGAGATTTGAAGGGATTTTTTCCCCTTTTAACTTAACATTTTTATTGGCAATTTTGAAACACCTGCCCTAATCTGTTAACATACTTGACAAAATCTCTTTTCCCATTGGTGTCCTCACTTTCTTAGTTTAACTTATATGGAAAGATAGAACTGGTTACATAGCCTTGCTGTTCTTGTGGTTTGCATTATTCTGTTTGTGCAGCAACACTCTAATATGGAAACGGGCATTGTGGGTATCTTCATAGCAGAATAGATGCATCCAAAATTAAATTTTCCCTCTGCTCTTGCCCTCATGATGCTGGATAAAGGGTCAGAGTAGTGTAAAAGCACTCTAACAATCCCTAGCATTCACAGTAGGTGTAAGGTTCTTATCTGAGGACCCCTGCACAAGGCAAGGTGTAGAGGGAACATTAGAAGCTGGTCTGGAGCAGGAGGGGGTGTGCTGAGACCTAGCTAACATGTAATTTTGTAGAGATGGTGGGTAGTGGTGCTAAATTATGCCAGCAGCCACTCCAGCCCCAGAGTAGCCCAGGACTTGGAAGCACACAAAAGTTGCTTAGTTTCAACAACTCCATGTTCCTTGATCCCTGAGTCTGTGCAGTCCAGCACAGAATTTCATCCAGAGTGCTTAAACAGGAAACATTTCCATGCACCATAGAAATTTTGCTAGATCAGATGCAACAATTGTTTGGATTACTCAAACAAAACTGGGTTTTCAAAATCAGTTTCTGTGCAGCCTGTGCATTTTCTTAAGATGTAGTTTACAGAAAATATTATTTTCCTAATCCCAAATGCTACTTTCCTACCTCCCAGGTATTTATCTGTGATATGGGTTCCTTAACTATGGTCCAAGGACACCTTTAGGCCCTACTGGAGAGTTATTGGGTCACATGGGCTAAGTACAAACATTCAAAAAGCCTGAGCCTGAATCGACTCAATCTTTGCAAGTTCGTCTAAATTGTATAGATTAAACTGAGAAGCAAGTGAACAGACATTCACTTTTGATTTCAGAAATGCAGCCAGATGCCTGAAGTGGCTCAGGCTAGAAGCTGGGGGGCATTAGAGCAAGCCCTTGCTTCCCTTCGGCAGTGGCAGGAAGGCTGGAGGGAAGCTGGGAGAGAAGCCCTCCAAGCTTTTCCCCTCTCCCTGCTCAAACTGAGAGGAGGACATGGCCAGGCCCTGGCAGACTGCTGGGTAAGACTGGGGAGGGGTTTAAACCCCCACCCTGACCTGTACAGACCCCAGCCAGGGTATGCCTGGAGGGGAAGGGTAGAAGCAGCCCCTGCCAGGCTTTTCCCCGCTTGTCCCTCAAGCAGTGGGGGAAGAGAGGCATGGCCAGATACCAGCTGGGGGACGGCACCCTGAGGCAAAGAGTGGGACCCCAGCCAGGGTCTACCCGGAAGGGGCACAACAGCCCCTGCCAGGCTTCCCCCTCCCCGCCCCACTTGCCACTTGAGTAGTAGGGGATGGCCCTCTGAGGTGAAGGGGGGAAGGGAGGGGGCATTAACCCCCCTCCCCTCTCCCGCTGGCACAGGACTGCAGCCAGGGTGTGCCTGGCAGGGGCATAGTAGCAGCCCCTACTAGCCTTCCTCTCCCTCACACCTCTCTGCTCAAGCAGCAGGGGTTGGGGCAGGGGTGTGGCCAGACACTGGCCCCAAGCCAGCCCCCTGAGGTGAAGGGGTGGGAGGGAAGGGGGATTAAACCCCCTTTCCTCCCCTACTTTGCCTAAGGGGGCTGGCCCAGAGCCAGCATCTGGCAACGCCCCCGCTGCTCAAGTGGCAAGTGGAGGAGGAAAAAGCCTGGCAGGGGCTGCAATCCTGAGCAGGGTTTCCTACTTCCACCCCCAACCCCACCTCTACCTCCTTCTCAGCCAGCCGGAGCAGTGACAGTGCTCCGGCTAGGGAACAGAGGGGCGGGGCCAACCCTGCTCCGCTGGAGCAGACAGCCCAGCCCAGCCCAGCCCAGGGCTCCAAAGCATCCTGGGATGCTGGGGGACTGAGAGTTTTGAACTTTTGTTCTGTTACAGGTTTCAAGCAGTATCTGACCACTTGAACCAGTTTGTGTGGAACTTCTGTCCCTAGCCATGGTGCTGAGTCTTCCTCTTTGTTTGCACCTGTTAAATAACTTTAAAAGTTGGTGAAAACAGACTATTGCAAATATAAAATGCTTTCTGAATATTTATTTTCCATTAAAGCAACCACTAGGGTTTCACACAGGGATTTTATTTGATCAAGAGAGGGGAGCTCTACCCATGAGGTCATCAGTCATGGGGAGAGATGGCCATGAGACAATCTCACTGCTAACTGGTAACCCATGTTGTGAGGAGGTTTGGGAACCACCATAGTTTATGGCTTTCCAGTCTCTGCTACATTTTTCTACCACCAAAAGCTGCTTCTATTACTGTGATTAAAACTCACAGAAGACTTACTGCTCTGCTTTTAACCATTATCAGTTCTAATGAGCAAGACAGGCTCTTGCCCAATTAACTTGTTTGAAGAAGTTTGCACTGCAGATGTATTTGATCACTTTGTGTTTCTCTGTGTTGTGTCTGTGCACATTTTTTGATTCACTGTCTTCTGCACCTGAACATGTCTTGATTCCTAGTACAACATCTGGGTTACTGTGGCACTCCAAATACAATATGAACCAGGATTTATATATCCAGATCCTTTCCCCACAGTAATGCTTACTTTTTCAATTCTTACAACCTTCTTTCTAAAAATCACATCTTTGTAAATCTTTCTTTTCTTTCTTCCCCTGCAAGAACATTGTAACAAGGTCCCATGGTATGGAAAATAATCCCTGCAGTAAATAGAAACAAACCATTTCAGAAAGATAATGAACATATTAATTAAAGTATTTAGTTTATTAACAGTCACTGTAAATTATATGGTGTTAATAACTTTGCCTTTAATTAGTACACTTTCTATCATAGAGCTTGAGTAAAATGTTGCTTTCCATCCCCAGCTCCTTGCTGTTAGATTTAAATATCTTTCTTAAAAAAACCAATCAGAATTACTTGTACTATTCAAGTAAGTCATAACACCAAAACATAATAATTAAAAGCAAAAGAATGAATCACTATGGTCAGAATCCTATTTCACTTTATACGCTCAAATGGCAATTACACAGCCATGGAAGTGCCATTTTTGACATTTATGCACATTTTGTGATACTGTTCCACATGCAGTTTGGACATACAAGCAATCAAACAGCTACTGATTATGTACTATAGGCAATGCTCTGCCTGGGCAGGTATACAGCCCCATATGTGTGTACCAAGATAAAGCTCCATATGTATGTATTCAGGGTAAGAATAAGTCATGAAATTGTGGCCAGGCAAACACCCATGACCAGTGGGAGGAGGGACTTCTCATGTTTTATCCCAACAGGCAAATGGTTAGGGTGCTTTAAGAGGCCCAGGTTCTAGGTCTCCTAACCCAGAGGAGACTTAAACCTACATCTCTTCAACTTCCCAGCACAGTGCTATAGTGTCCAGGTTCCAGGTTAGATAATCCAGGCTTGGCAGTCCCCCTCTTAAAAGTGGCCCCTTGGGCAGTTAAGAAAGGGTGATATATGGTTCTAGGAAGAAAAGAACAAGAAAAATGGTGGTTGCTCTGGAAACCAGAGGGTCCTGTGTTCTAGCCTGGACTTTTGTTCTGAATGAGGCAGAAATTTCCTTGTTGCTCTCTGTCCATTTTATCTAATAACTACTAAAAGCAAGATTCAGAAGCTCAACATCAAGAGGAGGGCTAGTAAGGGGACTAGATAATGCTTGACCTGTTGCTTGGTGGTTACTGGTTAGAGCAGTGCTGGGAAGATGAAGAGATGTAGTCTAAAACCCTCTCTGAGGGAGGGAGGCCCAAGAACATGGTCAGATACCCTAATCAATAGGGCACTTGATTAAAACATCTTCTAAAACATAGAAGGACTGCTTTTCTCCTTCCGTCCGCATACTGTACATGCTCAGTAGCTGTGTGACTGCTTATGTGTTCACACTTCACATGGGCTAGGATCACAAACTATACTTTAGTGCCATTTGGACATGTAAAGTAGAATAGGATTCTGCTCAATATTTACAGATTATGACTAATTGTATCCTAAATTACTTATACAGAATATTAATGTGTCAGTGTCCAGAACCCAGAAATTAAGAAGTGTCAGAAGTAAATCTTCCCATGCAACTGATATCCCGGTAAACAAGATATTAACACTGGCCAGTGGAATGGATAAGACTATAATTTATGCCATCTTCCTGGAACCAGGACACCTTCCTTCTCAGCAGTTAAAGTAGATTGCAGTAGTACAGGTAGTTGTCCGTGCACCTGTCAAAAAGGAACTTTTACTCCCCACCATGAGAGAGGGAAAAGGGTGGGGAGCTATCCACTGGCTTTTAGTACTGTGCCTATTGGAGATTTGGAAAGCAGAGAATACTTTTCCTTTGAAAAATATAATTTTGTTGAAACTGAAAATTAGCATGGATACTTATTGATTTTTACAGTATTTAATTTATTTCCTTCTTTAAACTAAAAACACATTTCCTTAAGGATTTTATTCCACTTTCTTGGAATGAAATATTTAGATGTTTTATTGTGGGGAATAAAACCCTTTTTGTTTTAGCATTAAATAATAATATAAAGATATACAAGGCTGAAATTGGAACAGACAGTTTCAATTTTATTGAAACTAAGGATTTGATTGACCCCAAAATTTAATTTTGTAGGAAATATCAATATTTTTTGTTGTCATAGGAGCATAAAACTGGAAGGAGTCCCCTGGGTCAAGTCCCATCTCTGGTATGGAATGAAAAAAGTCAAAATTTAGGCATTTCCTGAAAAAAATAAATTCCTGATTTTTGACCAACTGTGCTCTAATCCTTATTTTAAGTCAGATGCCTTTTCCTGCATCAGAGGTTAGCAATTGCTGCCCCTGCCACTGCATTATCCAAATTCTAATTCTCTGCCTATTTAAACCATCCCATACTGGAGGCTGTAGTCAGCATAGAAGGTGTGCACAGCAATGCAAGCTGCAGGTTGCAGGTTTCTAATAAACACAACCGAGCATCTTCAAATACATTTTTTTTAGAATCCACTGATTGTCAAATCTGTGTGTATTTTACTCAGCTAATCAAAAGACCCCTCTCTGCATCTAGGACCACCAAATTTGAACTTTTTGCTCCAAACTTTCTAGACATTAAAACTCTTCAAAGAAATGCCTTAGGAGGAAAAAAAATAACATTGCAGATACCTTTTCTCCCCTACCTAATCTTGTTCTCCACGTGAGGTAGATAGTCAACATAGAAAATTTGAACCTGACCAACAGTACTGTAAAGATAGGTGGGCGAGCAGGGCACAAACTCCAGGTGCTGCTTAAGAGGGGAATGGGGGATGCCAGAATGGAGCTAGGAGGGCACCTCACCCTCTCATTATCCATCCTCTTGCACCTTCCCTACTCTGGCTTTGGCAATAGGGAGGGCAGAGCAGCAGCATACAGTTGGAGTAGTAGCAGCCAGAGGTTCATTGCTGCTGGGGGCAAGAGGGGGATAGATGTCACCTCCTTTTTTCTACTGCCAAAATTCTGTGCTTATTAAGGCACCACAGTTCTCATGCTACAGTATTTTCTGTCAAGATGTCTTACAGAATTTATTTCTTTCAGAAGTCTGCAAGTTTCCTTATAGAAACAGCATTACCCATATATCCCTTCTTACATGGCTTTGAAAGGTATAGAAACAAATTTTTGATGTGCCTGCACACACATTTTTTCTAGGAAAAAAATGTAGTGTAGGTTGTAGGCTCTTAACAGTTACCACCTGAAACGTAATATGCTCTGCAGGTATGTATTGTGACAGGATAATTTTAAATTGCACGATAACGTAGCCTGTTCCTACCATGCCAGCCTATACTTGTTAAAGTGTTTGTGGGCTGTGGAAGGGAGAGTAGAGAGGCGGTTATATATCAAGTGGGTGTCAAGACACTCTTGAATCCTTGCAGTCAGGAATCTAGGTTGAAAAGGAACCTTGATGTATCATCAGCTGACACACAGCTGGTTGCTGATGACCAGCTTTCTAATGTCAGTACAGCAAGACAGACCCCGGCTGGGCGGAAAGAGGCAGAGGAAGTCTACTGCTACATGTATCTGAGCATTTAGGAGATATTAATAACTCTTAACTTTCACTGAAGACAACATGCAATAACTTTTGGTGAGTTAGTAAGAGTACTTAATGCAACACAAATAATAAGAATAATAAGGAAAGCTTTTGCTATAAAAATCTCTAAGATGAAACTGGATTGTTACTGGAGTCTTCTGTCTATTTTTAAATGTAAAGATGCAAAAGGAGGGGAAAAGCCTCATAAATAGGCAATTACTTTCACAGAGGTTTTCATTTATGTATCACCATGTGAAAGCTGTTGGTAAAGAAGAAAAATAAAGTAGCGATATAAAATAAAATGTGTACAGATGTAGTTTTGAAATGACATCCCATTTCCCAAGAGTTTGATATAGCCTGTGTTCAGCCTTGTTTCTTACAGCTCTCTGTGCGTTGCATGGTAATTAGCTCCTTGTGTTATCAATGATATGATGCTCCCGGCTATTTCTTCAGCAATAACTGCTGTTATCCTCAGCTGCAGAGCCTCACATCTTCCTGCCAGACACTGTGTGTGCATGTGTGTACAAATGTTTGGTGACTGGTGATGATGCACTGACTAAAAAATGAAGGTAATGGGCAAAACATCAGAGAAGTAAAGGAATCATGCCCACTTCCTTTGACAAGTAAAGTCGAGTTTCTAACATTTTTGAGGGTTCATCAGATGTTCAGTGAGGCAAGTCTATTATGACAGACTTCAAAATGCCATGATAGGTAAATGATCCGGGTTTAACAAAATCAGTATAAATAGCATAACAGCTCAACAACTCAGTATGAAATAACAGCCACAAGACCTAAGGAAAAACCCACACAGTAATTAAAATGTATATTGTATAAATCTGTTGCAATATGTGTATTATTAAGACACAGAAATAAGTACATCATTTAGATGATACACAAGCACAGTGTTATATAGTAAATAGTGAAATAATGCAGTTAGGATAATAATGTTTAGAGTGCACAGACCTAGTCATATAAATAGGCAAAAGACTGGAACAGTGTATTTGCGGCATGTGGAAGTAATAGATGATTTTTTAATTGAGATTGTAAGCAAAATTTACCACCACATGACATTTCCATTAAATATGTTTGCATGGTTAAATTCAGCTTGCTGAGCTCAGACACTGTGGCTTTCAGTGCCATTTTCTAACATGAAAAGAAATGCAGCGTAAATTTCTAGATACACTGATATCTGCAGTGCTACATAGTACTTACCTAGCAGGCCAGGACTTAGGAGAAAAATAAATAGGGATATCAGCATTCAGAAGATGATGAGAAAGAGGACATAAAATATTTCTTAAAATTATATTTCCATTTTTCCTTCTGTTTGCTGTGGTTGTGTGTTTCTGCTTCACTTTCACCTACTGGAAGTCTTTGCAATGGCTTGGGTCAAGATAGAAGTGCAGAGAGGAAAGGTTCTCTCTCTGTCTCTGTCCCTCTCTCTCTCTTTTCTTTCTGTCCTGAGGTTTAATGGGGAATTGGAACTTACCCTAGTTCCCATGCAATAGATAGGAATAATCTGTTACTGGTGAATATTTTCAGAGGTACTTGACTGCACTTCTAGGAGAGAGATCTAATTTTGTAACACAAAACAGATTATTTCTTAATAGCGTTATAAAAAGTAGTCTATTCACCCTTGGTGTTTTGATCTTGACAAATAATGCAGCAACTTGGAGGATCATATTGCTGCAAGTTAATCAGCATAATATATTATGTAAGATGATAGGACATCTTATACCTTCTTGTGTAAAGTGAGAGCAGACATGAATAGTAAGTTTTTGGTGGGGCAGCAGATTCACTGCTCTGCAAACAGGCATGTGGTATGCTAGGAGGGCTTTATGTGCTCAACTGTTAATGATATTGATGTGATGACTAAGCATTTACCAGGCTTTAGGGGGAAAAAAATCCAGAGAAAGGAGAAAGAGAAGAGAAGAGAGTAACTGGAATTTTGTGATTTTTCTTTGCATGTTTCTTTCTTATTCGCTAACTTTTTAGCAATGACAAGCATTTTGGTTGTATTGCTGCTCTAATAGCAGAAAAAACAGTGTGTTGCACTTCAAGACTCATCTGTTACAATGATGAGTCCAGAATGAAGCTGCTTGCAAATAGCTGCAATTCCTCTCTCACAATGATTTGTAAAATTTGAATAATTCTTGAAAGGTGCTTTTCTGTTGCACCCACATCCTTTCCTACTGAAACCAATAGTGTGACTCCCACTGACATTAAAAGTGATAAACTGTATTGCACAAAAAAAGTTAATGTCAGTTCATTTAACAACAAAGGACCATATTCAGAAAAAAATTCTGGGAGTACTAACAAGAACTGCAACTTGGCATGAAATAACAGCCACTTAAATTTAGGAAACGCATCTTTACACGTGCTCTGGGATGAAGGCGGGGGTGCTTTAATTACAGCGGCTGCCAGAGCCGCTCTAATTAAAGTTCCTGCAGCATCACATGTATTCAGCATCCTGCACTTCAAAGTGCCTTAGTTAAAGTGTTCAACAAGCATTAATTAAAGTGCCCTCACTGCCGTTTTGAAGTGCAGGGGCATGGAATACACATGGCATGGAGGCTGCTGAAGCATGTTAATTAGCAAGATGTCCAGCATGTGTATAGATGTCCGTAAATTGCACTGTTCCTTATGTGTGGCTGCCTTAATTCTGACTCAGCTGCACTCAGACTTCTAAAAGATATGAATTCAGATTTTCCTTCCACCACAGGAGGAAGAAGACTGTGGATCATGTATCTGCATTCAGCAGGGCCTGAGAGAACAATGCTATTAATATACAAGGGTGGGATTCAGAGAGGTTTGTTGACAGGATCAGTTGAGGATGATAGCAAAATCCACATTGAGCCTGTAGGGCATTCCTGTACTGTCAAAGGATTGTGTTAGGGTGTGTTGCTTTGTATAGCTGAAATACACCCACTCCATTAGTGCTATCCTGTGAAAGAGATATACCATAGCCACATTAGTGTGGCACTGGGCAAATCTTCTGGTGTATGCCAACACTTCAATACATCAGCTACATTACATCTGTTTTGGGGTGTAGTGTGTGGAGCCAGCATTCCATGTTTCACTGTGGGGTTCCTAGTACTGTTCATTTATGGTGTAGACATGCCCTTAGGGCACTTCTACTTACCTAAAACCAAGCATCTTACCCTAGCAGGTCAATTTAAGTGTGGTGGGCTTGCTGGCAGCAGCCTGATTTGCTGGGTTGGAAGGGCTCTGAGCAATTGGCAGGGCATTCCCACCAATCAGATGATGGCAGGGGAGAGGCTTGCCCCTCCCCTACTCAGAATCAAGGCAAAGAGCTGGATCTGAGAGGGGACTAACCCCCCCCCTCTGATTGATCCATTTGTAATCCAGGGGCAGAGCCTCCAGAGGAAATAAAAAAGCAGCATGCCCGGCACACGGGCAGCTGCATCGAGGGATGAAGAAGGAGGCAGAAGAAGAGCTGGCACAGCTGGCCAGTGGGGCGGAGCAGTAGCCCCAGAAGTGCCCGAAAACAGATCATCAGATGGGAGCAGCAAGCGGCCGCATTCATGAGCCCTGCCATGAGGAGGCATGGTGTCTCTGCACAACCAGTGCATGGAGGGTCCGGGAGGGGCTGAGACCCTGGGAGCTGCACCAGGCAGTTCGGGTCTCCAACCCCCTGCACGAGCAAGGGTGAGCAGTGCACAGCTGGTGCACAGAGGATTTAGGAGTGGATCAAGGCCATGGAGCTGCACATGGCAGCTTGGAGTGCACAGCCTTGGAGGGTCTGGGAGCGGATCAAGACCATGGTGCCGCATGAGGTGGCCAGGGTCTCTAACCCCTGTCACAAGGCAGGGCCAGTGGTTCACAGAGCAGTGCATAGGGCCCCCAAGCAAGCCAGAGGCTGAGAGGGCCCCAAAGCAGCTGAGGCCCCCTGCTGAGGGAAGAGATGCCTCACCCTTAAAGACAAAGACAGACTCACTGGGACCTTGGAAGAGTTGTGAGTTGCCTAAGAAAGGGATTCCCACGGGGGGGTGGTCTTTCCCCCCATGATGAGCAATTGGGTTGTTTAAGTTGATTAAAGGGGCAGCTGGGGTATCTGGGGCTCCCCACTGTCCTCCTCTCATCTAGGGCCACTCCTTCTCCTGGGGCATTGCTATTGTTTTAAAATAGCTTTTTGGGTTTTTTTCTTTCATTATTCCCCCCTGGGCCCTGCGCCTCATATTTTGTGAACCCTGTGCCTCACGCTTTGTAAAATGGCATTCCATTAGAGTATAAGACTTGCATGACTTCTAATGAGACTTGCTTTGATCTCCTTTTGATTCTTCACCTTTATATAGTATTGGCATTGACCTGTATATAAGCTCTTTTAACTGCTATATCTTATGTGTAAATATATTAGCCTATAATTTTTATATCTTATTAAATGTGTACATAGTTAAGCCTTAAGACATGTCCTGGACTTGCTCTATAGGGAAAGGAGGGAAACTGTGTGCCACAGGCAGTTTCACTCCTCAGAGCACCTGCCCTGCTAACATTCCCTTCATTTGAAGAGGGGAATACATCATTGGGTGCCACCTGGGTTATATAAGGAAGCAGGGATAGTTGCCTAAATCCCATATAAAATCAATGAAGGAGTCAATAAGGCACCTCTAAAAAGCTAAAGACTTCTGATGCTGAGAGGGCAGGTGCCCACAAGTAGCCAAAGGAAATACTTAGTGTCACGGCGGGGTCCTACAAGAGGGCCGTGATCTCCTTAGGCCCCCTCACCGTGCCAAGTTGGCCCAAGGGCACCCTCAAATTCTCGCCTGCCACGTCTTTGATGTTCAGTAGGTTCAGGAGGCTGCCTTGCGTCTCCTTGGGCACATAAACTCCTGGACCCCTCATGGGTCTTATCCTGCACCTATGGGTGCCTTGGGGCACCCTAACCTTATGGGCTACGCGTGGCTCCTACCACCCCTAATACCACGCCCCAAGCCTCGCTGGTGTGAAAGACGTTGTTAGGTCAAACTACATGCCTGCTCTCCCGGGCCTCCTCTGTGATCTAGCCCGCTCCAGGCTCTCTCCTCGGGCTCACCGCACTGCTATCCCCTCTCCTCAGGGACAACCGCAGTCCCCGCCCTCGTTACTCTCTCCCCGGGTCTCCTCTGATATATAGCCCCTCACTGGGACTCATCAAGCCCGCTCTGGGCCTTCTCTAAAATAACCTAGCCCGCTACGGAACTCCCTAGTGAGTCTCCGGTCCTTTAGGCCCACCGCCCTGCTACCCTCTCTGGTACGGGCTCACTGCACTGCTATCCCCTTTTGCCGGGGACAACCGCAGCACCTTGCCCTTGTCCTGGGTTTTTCGCAGTGCTAGCCTGTTACCGGGCTCGCTACTCCTGTCCTGGGTTTCTTAAATATCGCCCCGCTCTAGGGCTCCTCAATATCACCCCTCCCTGGGGCTGGGGTCTATGCACCCCGCAAGTGACGCCCTTGCTGGCATCTCCTGCACCCGTCTTGGGCTTCCTAATATGCTGCTCCCCCTCTTCGGGGCTTGCTGCACCCACCTTGGGCTTCTCAATGCTGCCCCGCTCTGGGGCTGGGGTCTACGTACCCCACACACAACCCGGGGTCTCTGTTCCCCACCCACAACCCACTGGTTGCGCTCCTCACTGTGAGCTGTGCCTGCACTGGCGCTGCACCCTCACTGGCGCTGAGGTCCCCATACCACTGGGGTACCTATGAGGATACTGCGCCCTCTTGGCGCTAGGGCACCCCACCCCTATGGGGTCCCTGTGAGGCCTCCTCCAACCCCTACAGCCTCACCCAAGCCTCCGGTTGTAATACAAACACTAACCAAACAAAACACAAGCCTCCTGGCTGTAACTTAACTTAAGGCCACCTGGCTGCAACAACATAACTCTTGCGCCACCATCCTTCAGCCTGCTCGAACAGTACTTGCATCTTAGCCCTATGAGCTCCTGCCTCTTTGGCTGCTGGCAGGGAGCTGCCAGTCTGACTTCAGCCCTGGGCTTTATAAGGGCCAGGCCCTGCCCCCTTCTGGCCAGCTGATTCTTATCAGTTGCCCTGGCAACCTACAGCTGTGCCTATTATCTCCGCTGGGGCTCCTTATGTACTGTCAGAGCTTCTCCTCTGGCAGCTTTCCCCTCTCTAGGAGCAGGAGCATCGAGGCGCCCTGCGACACTTAGGAACAGGGTTTTTTCCTGAAATCCCATCCCTTAGGCTAGGGACAGAATTTACACATAAACTAGTATAAGTGTTTGGAAACTGGTTCAAATCTGTAACACAACAGAAGTTCAGTGCACATAAACTGCTTTCAAAATGGCTAAAACTGGTTTAAGATAAACCTGTGTAGCTGTAGTATCAGACTTACTGATTTATGCTAAATCAGTTTATTGAAATTCTGTCCTAGATCCCCTCCGGATTCAAGTTAACTCAAAGTCTTCCAGCATCCCAGGTTCTTTGCACCTCCCCCACAAACCTCCCCTTGTAGCGTTGGTGGGCTAGCCTTAGCCCAAGCTGCCTGGCCCAGCCCAGCAGGGAGGTGTGCTTTAGAACCTCCTGGCTTCTGGCCTGGGCCACTGCAGGCATGTGGCTGCATTTCTGGAATCAAAAGTGAATGTCTGTTCACTTGCTTATCAGTTCAATCAATGCAGTTTAAACTAACCTGCAAAGATTGAATCAATTAAGCCAATTGTGCTTATTGACAGTCTGTACTTAGCCATTATCAACAGTTACCAGTCATTTCTGTTTCAGATGCCCATATTGAGACCATTTAACGGAGTCTTGGATGATGGTGTCGCTATGGACGTAGTCTTTCTAGACTTTAAGAAGGCCTTTGACACTGTCTCTCACCCTATCCTCATCAATAAATTAAGCGACTGCAGCATTGATGCCTGCACAGTTGGATGGGTAAAAAATTGGCTGATGGGGTGCACCCAGAGAGTAGTAGTGGACAGGTTGTACTCAACCTGGCGAGATGTGAGCAGTGGGGTCCCCCAGGGCTCAGTCCTCGGGCCCACACTGTTTAACATCATCAGCGACTCGGACGAGGGGGTGGAAAGCACGTTGTCCAAGTTTGCTGATGACACCAAGTTGTGGGGCGAGGTGGACACACTTGAAGGGAGAGAGAGGCTGCAACTAGATCTAGACAGACTACAAAAGTTGGCAGATGAGAATAGGATGGGGTTCAACATAGACAAATGCAGGGTGCTGCACCTTGGAAGAAGGAATCCACAGCATATATACAGGCCGGGGAGTTCCCCTCTTGAAAGCACAGAGGCGGAAAGGGATCTTGGAGTCATTATTGATTCCAAGATGAACATGAGCCGCCAATGCCAGATCGCAGCCAACAAGGCCAGCCATACCTTGTCATGCATCCAAAGGTACATCTCAAGCCGGTCCAGAGAAGTGATACTCCCCCTCTATGCGACTTTGGTCAGGCTGCAGTTGGAGTACTGCGTCCAGTACTGGGCGCCGCACATTAAAAGGGATGTGGCCAGCCTGGAGAGGGTTCAGAGGAGGGCCACCCATTTGGTGAGAGGGCAGCAGGACAGGCCCTATGAGCAGAGACTGAGGGACCTGAACCTGTTCAGCCTCAGCAAGAGGAGGCTGAGGGAGGACCTGGTGGCTGCCTACAAACTCATCAGGGGAGATCAACAGCAAATAGGTAGAGCCCTTTTCTCCCCAGCACCACCTGCGGTGACGAGGAACAATGGTCATAAGCTGATGGAGAATAGGTTTAGGTTAGAGATCAGAAGGCAATATTTTACAGTTAGGGTGGCCAAAATCTGGAACCAACTTCCCAGGGAAGTGGTCCTCGCCCCTACCTTGGGCAAATTCAAGAGGAGGTTGGACGATCACCTGCCTGGGGTCTTGTGAACCCAGCATTCATTCCTGCCTGGCAGGGGGTCAGGCTAGATTATCTGTTCAGGTCCCTCCTGACCCTAGCTACTATGAAACTATGAGTCTGATTTTGAGACAGCAGGTTCCCGGCACTTTTGTGAAGACTTCATACTCCTATTACACATCTCAAATTGGTTGCCTGAAAATTGAGCCAACTATTTTTTTTAATTTGTGCCAAAGGGCTCCTATACACATGCAGGGAGGCTGCTCCAGCATGCTGTAATTACAACACGTCAGAGCAGACTCAATTAATCATGTATCCCCACACTAAAAAATGGTGGTGGGGTGCTTTAAACTAAAGCTGGTTCAATGAGCTTTATTTCAAAGTGCCCCACTACCATTTTTCAGCATGGGGACACTGATACATATGACACTCCAGGTTCTTTTAATTAGCGTGGCTGTCAGAACTGCGCTAATTAAAGAGCCCATCCCCTGCCTCCTGGAGCTCATCTACAAATGCGCAAAGTGTCTAGTTTACTCCAAAAGTAGTTATTAACAGTAACAATATAAATAAAAACAGCAACAATACAAAAAAGTAAATACAAAATCATTTTTCTTCCACTATTTGAACAGAAGAGTCAGGGCCTTGTTCCCACATCTGCTAACTTCGCTTTGTACAGCATATACAGAAAATGTTCCCTTTGAGGGATATGCAGTGTAGAATGAATTTTAACGGGATGAAAAAGTGATCTCTGGAGAATTTCCCTTGTATAAAAGAGCCCTTCAGCTTATGTAAGCCTCCAGGGAGCAACACCACATCCTATACTTACCCTTCTACCTACCAGCTCTGTTGACTCTGCCTGAGGTAGACTGCAGAGCTTGTAGAGAGAAGAGGGCCAGTTGGGAAGGGGAGAAAGAAGAGATCTGATCAGTGCAGGGTGAGGCTCTACTACACTTCACACTCTTTGGCAGGCATTCTAGTTTCAGTGGGACTTAAGCGTGGACTAGGCTGGGACCTATATCAGCAACTGTTCGTAGTTGTAAGGTTTGCAAAGTCATCCTTTTAGAACTCATATATACTCATACTATACAGCTTCAATTTAAACACTAGCTTTTGAAGAAGATTCAACAGCATTTTATAGTGTCCTTGGTTAAAATGGGCCAAATCCTTCAGTCTTTATGGGTACAATCCTTTAGTCTTAATGATAAACAGGAGTTTAACCTACATAAAGAGTTTAATGTACATAGGATGTATATATTTAATCTAAGTGTGTGTATGTAATGTATATTCAGGGTAGAATTAACTGCTCCCAATGTAACTTAAGCAGAATCTTACAGATTTTTTTATGTCATATATATATTAATAAAAATATGCTGTGGTCACTGTCATTTAAACAACATTACACTATTGTATTTTCCTTCAGCATGTATAGAAACTAACTTAGAGGTTTAATACAGAAAAAAAAAATTTTGATGCTTAGTCTTGTAAAGTACTAAAGTACTTGGCCTTGTCTTGAAAAAAAAATGTGAATGAGTCTTGAATGCATCTAATTTGACAACATCTCAACCCAGCTATTTTTTATTTCTTCTTTAAAAATGGTTCTCCTCCCTTTGTTTACAGGACAGTGGAACAGGAGATAACAGCTGCATTGAAGAAATTTTACAGGTAGGAGCTCTTGAAAGAATTTTTTTTGTTTTACAGAAGAATAGAAACAACATCAATACCAGTAATGCTGCTGCTGTGCATATTTACTTTTTAAAGTGTCTTTTTAGAGAAAGGGCAGATAAATTATTTAGCTATATAACATTAATAGAGAACCTGTATAAACAGCTTCTTGAGCTACTGGAATTCACTGTTGCTGCACACAAGTATATCTCAACTTCTTGCATCTAGAACCAGATAATTGTTCAAAATTATAACTTGAAACATACAACTATGTTTTAGGTTTACAAACCATGCACAGAACGCCTTACCATTAATCATGACTGTCAAAAAACTTAATTTTGAGGGGAGGTCATAGAAGGTCATTTTCCACCTGGGTTTAATTATAATCCATTACGTAATGTCATTATTTCCATTATATAATGACAATATTCAAACCTTAGAAAGTTATTTCATTATTATCATTTTTATCACAATAATGTGTAGGTTTTTTTCACAAAGTTATTAATTGACATTCTGAACAGATCTAGGCTTGAATCAGCTTTAGTATTGGCTGCTTTTTTAGGTATTTGTTTTATTTATATAGTCACTTATTACATTTATATACTATCCTTACCAAAGAAAGTTCCTTATCAATACTATATCATTCTTGCATATATTTTTATTCATATTTAAGGGTTCATAGATTCATAGATGTTAGGATCAGAAGGGACCTCAATAGGTCATCAACTCCAACCCCCTGCCCTTTGCCTGGAAAGAGTGCTGGGGTCAGATGACCACAGCTAGGTGCTTGTCCAATCTCCTCTTAAAGACCCCCAAGGTAGGGGAGAGCACCACCTCCCTCAGAAGACCATTCCAGATTCTGACAGCCCTTACTGTGAAGAAGTTTTTTCTAATGTCCAACCTAAATCTGCTCTCCATCAATTTGTGGCCATTGTTCTTAGTTACTCTAGGCGGTGTCCTAGTAAATAGAGCGTCTCCTATTCTCTGCTGCCCTCCCCTGATGAATTTATAGGCAGCCACAAGATCACTTCTTAGCCTTCTCTTGCGAAGGCTAAAGAGATCTAGGTTCCTCAGTCTCTCCTCGTAGGGCCTTGCCTGTAGGCCTCTGACCATATGAGTGGCCCTCCTCTGAACTTTTTCAAGATTCTCCTCATCCCTCTTGAAGTGCAGTGCCAAAAACTGGACGCAGTACTCCAACTGCAGCCTGACCAGTGCCACATAGAGGGGAAGCATCACCTCCCTGGATGCTAATGCATGATAAAGTGCAGTTAGCCTTGTTGATCACTTTGTCACATTGATGACTCGTGTTCATCTTGGAGGCAACTATGTCTCCAAGATCCCTTTCCACTGCTGTGCTGCTGAGAAGACAGATTTCATAGATTTCATAGACATTAGGGCTGGAAGGGACCTCAGAAAATCATCGAGTCCCGCCCCCTGCCCCAGGGGCAGGAAGTCAGCTGGAGTCATAGGATCCCAGCAAGATAAACATACAAATTTCTTTTGAAGACGTTCAAAGTAGGTGCTTGAACCACTTCCAGTGGCAGGCTATTCCAGGCCTTGGGGGCTCAGACAGTAAAGAAGTTCTTCCTTATGTCAAGCCTGAAACGGTCTTGCAGGAGTTTATAACCATTCGACCTTATCATCCCTTGGGGCACTCTGGGGAACAAACGTTTCCCCAGATCCTGGTGAACACCCCTTATAAACTTATAGGTGGCCATCAGATCGTCCCTGAGCCTGCGCTTTTCCAGGCTAAAGATTCCCATAGCTCTCAGCCTGTTGTCGTAAGATCTGTTTTCCTGACCTCTGATCATGCATGTGGCTCTTTTCTGCACCCTCTCAAGCTTCTCCACATCCTTTTTGAATTGTGGAGCCCAAAACTGGATGCAGTACTCCAGCTGCAGCCTCACCAAGGCCAAGTACAATGGGAGAATGACATTCTGGGATTTGCTTGAGAAGCATCTATGGATGCAAGCCAGCGTTTTGCTCGCTTTACTAGCCGCAGCATCACATTGAAAGCTCATGTTCATCTTATGGTCAATCATGACACCCAAGTCCCTTTCATCCATAGTGCTAGCCAGCGTAGCACTGCCAAGCCTATAAGCATGCTGCACGTTTTTCTTCACAAGGTGGAGAACTGTAACAGGTCACCCTCCCCAGTGCCATCTTCCTTGTTAATCTGCGCCTTACGTGGGTTGCCCTTGGAGTCTGCTTTGGAGCTCTTATGTCCCACCCTCTACTCACCTGCCACTTCTTGATGGAAATTGTTGTTGATGTTCTTGTGAGCAGGAGACTGCCTATTGTATTTTGTATGTCGGGGTCTTTCGCCTACCTGGGCCTGACCCCTGCCTTCTCTAGCTAGGCCTCCCCGTCCAAAACCCACCAAACAGGGTTAGACTCCGAGGCTCTAGCCTTCTCTAGTGTCGGGCCTCATTACAATTTGACCCCCTTGTCCTACCTGGGTTCTCCGCAGCCCCTGTCTCACTCTGCACCCTCTCTGGCGCTCAGACTCTCCGCAGCCCTGTCTCGCACTGCTCCTCACTGGTGCCTGGGCTTTCCACAGCCCTGCAAAAGCTGCACCCTCACTGGCACCGGGGTCTGTGTCCCCAAAAGCTATGCCCTCACTGGTGCCGGGGTCCCCACTCCATAGTGGGTCCCCACAATGAGGCCGCCTCCATCCCCTAATAGCCTCACCCAAGCCACCAGTTTTAAACAGCAAACAAAACACAAGCCCCTGGGCTATAACATAAATTCAAGCCGCCTGGCTAAAATATCATTCAAGCCACCCCAGGGTTGCTCCATCCCTCACCAATATCAGGAGCTGCTAGTGAAGTCAGGCCTCTCCTCCTTGCTCACTCAGGCAGAGCTCCTTCCCCCTTGCCTGCCAGCAGAGAACTGCTCTCCTGGCGCCAGCCCTGGTACTTATATGTGGGCCACGCCCTGCCCCTTCCAGTCAGTTGACCTCTGGCAGGTGTGGGCCACTAGCCCCCTCATTAACTAGTTGTCCCGGCAACCTGCACCTGAGTTCTTATCTCTACCCCTAGAGTAGCAGGCACCTTAGTGCCCTGCTACAGGAACCTTGCATTTTTCGGTGTTAAACACCATCAGTTTCTCGTCCGCCCATTTCCTGAGCCTGTTGAGGTCAGCCTGGATCACCCTCCTGTCCTCAGGTGTGGATGCTTTACCCCAAAGTTTGGTATCATCGCTGAACTTGGCCAGTCCGCTTCTGACTCCAATGTCCACATCATTAATGATGTTGAACAATAGAGGTCCAAGGACAGAGCCTTGGGGGACCCCACTGGTCACAAGGCACCATGACGATTGACTTCTGTCAGCCACCACCCTCTGGGTCTGACCACAGGGACCAATTCCCCAGCCAGTGGATCATGGTGGACTTGAGGCTGCAGTTGGCCAGTTTTGCCAAGAGGTGATCATGAAATACCAGATCGAAGGCTTTTTTAAAATCAAGATATATGACATCAATCTCTTATCCCTTGTCCAGGTGATAGGTCACCTAGTCATAAAAGAAAATAAAATTGGTCAAGCAAGACCTATCCACAACAAACCCATGTTGGCTGTCCCTCAGGATGTTGCCATCGGCCAGTCCATTAAGAATAGCCTCCTTGATAATCTTTTCTAAGACCTTTCCCAAGATAGAGGTCAGGCTGATGGGCCTGTAGTTTGCCAGATCCACTTTCCTCCCTTTCTTGAAGATAGGCACCACATTGGCCTTCTTCCAATCTTCAGGCACTTCACCAGAGCACCAGGAGTTCTTGAAGATCCATGCCAGGGGCTGAGCTATGATGCTAGCCAGCTCTTTGAATACCTGGCGGTGTAGATTGTCAGGGCCGGCTGACTTGAATGTGTCCAGCCTCTCAAGGTGTTCCTTCACGAGGTCAGCATTGATGGAGGGCAAGGAATCTTGCTCACCCAGGTGTCCCTGTCCTGTGATGGGTGGGGCATTCCATGGGACTTGTGAAAGGCAGATGCAAAGTACCCATTTAGTAAGGTGGCTTTTTCCTGGGCATCGGTTGTCAGTTGTCCCATCTGGTTTAGCAGGGGTCCAATGTTGCCCTTGCTTTTCCTCCGACTTCCCACACATCCCCCAGCCTCTAAGTGTGTTGGTGGTTCTTTTTGCCCAGGTGTAGCACTTAGCACCTGTCTTTATTCAACTGCATCCTATTTTGTTCTGCCCATTTTTCAAACATGTCCAGATACGCCTGGATCTGTTCCCTACCCTCTGGTGTGTTAACTTTGCCCCATAAGTTGGTATCATCTGTGAACTTGGACAGGATGCTCTCCACGCCCTCATCCAAGACACTAATGAAGACATTGAATAGCACCGGTCCAAGGACAGAGCCTTGTGGGACTCCACTACCTACATCTTTCCAGGTCAATATCGACCCATCCACCACCACTCTCTCGGTGCAACTAAGCCAATTTGCCACCCATCTGACCGTGTAATCATCTGCATCACAGCCTGTCAGTTTATTTACAAGAACAGAATGAGATACCATATTGAAGGCCTTCTTAAAGTCTAGGTAGTTGACATCTACCTCAGCTCCTACATCTCAGCATTTTGTGACCTGGTCATAAAAAGAAACAAGGTTAGTCAGGCAGAATCTACCTGCAGTGAACCCATGCTTATTTCCTTTCAGCATTATTTCCCCTGCTGGCCTCGACAAGTGTGATCCTCAATTATTTTTTCCAGAGTTTTCCCAAGGATAGAGGTGAGACTAACTGGCCTATAGTTTCCCAGTTCCTCCCTCCTCCCCTTCTTGAAAATAGGGACCACATTGGCCCTTTTCCAGTCCTCTGGGACCTGACTGGAGCACCATGAGTGCTTGAACAGCCATACCAGTGGCTCTTCTTGATACTGGCCCATTCCTTCAGCACCCTTGGATGAAGTTCATCTGGGTCCACTGATTTGAACACACCCAGCCCCTCCAAGTGCCCCTGCACTAAGTCTGCGCTAACAGTTGGTTGGGTGGTATCCCTCCTGTGTGTATCTATGATCCAATTGGGAGATTTGCCTTGGTCTGTATCTAAGAATACAGATGCAAAGAACCCATTGAAGAGGTCAGATTTGTCCCCTGTCTCTGTCACCAATTACCTTAGTTTGTCCTGTAGGGGTCCTGTGCTACTCTGCACCTTCCTTTTGCTCCCTATGTACCTAAAGGAGGACTTTTTGTAGTCCTTAATTTTTGCTGCCAGCCTAAGTTTTAATCCTGCTTTGGCCTTCCTAACAGATTCCCTGTAAGTGCGAGCAGGGAGTTATACTTCTCCTTGGTAGCTACCACCTCTTTCCACAGCCTGATACCTCTTTCTTTGCCCTTAGGCTTTCCTGGACTTCCCTGTTCAGCCAAGAGGGCTTCTTGGCCCCTTTCCCCCTTTTATGCACAATAGGATTGTCTCCTTCTGCACCCATAGGATCACTCCCTTGAGGAACAGCCACCCTTCCTGGACCTCCATTTTGCCAATGCTCTTGAGCTTTAACACCTCACTAACTAATCTCCTGAGCACACTGAAGTTAGTACTAGCACCAGCACTTCAGCCCTGCTGGTTAGCTTACCCACTCTTCGCCGGATAGTGAATTCAGTCAATCAATGGTTATTATCCCCTAGGTTACCTTCTACCTGCAGATTCCCTACCAGGTCATCCCCTGTAGTTAACACCAAGTCCAGCAAGGCATTTCCTCTAGTGGGATCATATACCTCCTGTGTTAGGTGGATGTCCTGTATGCAGGTTAAGAACCTATGTGAGCGGTTAGATTTGGCTGACTGCTCCTCCGAGCCGATGTCAGTGTAGTTTAGGTCACCCGTGACAACCGTATCTCTCAACCGGATGGCCTCCGAGAGCTGTCTGGAGAATTCCAGGTCTAGCTCATCCTCCTGGTGTGGTGGTCTATAGTAGACCTCCTCTACCAAGTCCCTTTCTCTACAATCCCCTTGTATCCTGACCCACAGTACCTCAGTTTGGCCTTTGTTTTGGTTCCTTTTTTAAAAGTTATGACCCAGCAGTTTACAATACTTAGAAAGCTGATATAAAACTAAATAAAAGGCCAATACAGTTTAGACCCAATGGTATGGTAAGCCTCTGTAAAAAAGCTTTTATTTTAGTTTGTTTCTATTTCTTGGTCATCCTAGACACACTGTCTTGGAACTGTTTATGAATAACAGTGCTATAACTGTTTGTTTTAAAACACTACAGAGCAGTGAAGGAGCTATTTTTGAAGATAATCTTTTCTCCAATAATTTATTAAATATGTCTTTTAATTCTCAAACTGGACTGAGTTTATATAAGATTGATTATGATGGATTGCTTGTGACTTTATTGGCAAAGCTTTTACTTAGCTAACATTTATAAAGCAAGCTTCTGAGAGACTGAAATGCGTATTAAATAATTCTGTAACTTCCACTCCTGTTGCTTTGTTACACATTATATAGCAGATAACATAAATTGTGAATATTTTTTATAGTCAGCATGCATTAGGCAATGGTTATTTCAGTCACTTTAATGTATTTTTATGTAGGAAAATTAAACAGAACAGTTGAAAATTTTAGTCTTTCTTTGGTATTATAATAAAGTCATGGAGTGTAAACTATCCAATTAGCCAGAGAAAGACATGGTCACTTCTACAAGGAGAAACATATCATGCAGGAACAAAATATATACACTGGATAACCATGGATTTGGAGGTGCATTCTTAAAATGGGAAAGACTGCTCTTCTCTCTCTTTTTTCTTTATTTCCCATTTCTCTGGAGAATTAATACTGAAAAGGTTCATAGCTAAGTGTACTTTAAGGAAGAATTTATGTAGCACGTGTGGAAGAACGGGTCTCTTGTGTTACTCAAAATCTGCTCATAAATTCCTTCGCTTAGGATTCAAAATGGAGAGGAGTAAGGTGGGGGTAACAACAAGCAGTTTCACCAAAACTTTTTGCATACTTCCTACAGGTTATAACAGTTGCTGTAATTATACTTTCCTCATAGAATACAGGCAGATCAATTGCCACAGGTGTACTGGGGAGTACTTTTCACCCTCTCCAGCCTTCTGAGCTACCCCACAGAGGCCACTACCACCCAAAGCTCCATAAAGCAGTAGGTTCTTGGGTGCTCCCCTGCCCTGCCCTTCCTAGGTCTCCTACACTTACAGCTTGCTCTGGAACTCAGCCATGTAAACCTTGTCAGCACTGCCCACTGGGCACATCTACTGTTCATTCATGTGCAGCACATTTAGCCCAGTTGGAGCAGCCCCAACTGGTAGGCATGCCCTGCACTGAAGCACCCTTGTGCTCCAGCCAGCTGAGCAGCTTCTACACATGCGCTGCTGTGCACAAAAAAAACTCTAGAGCAGGCTAATACTTGTAAATCCTATTGGCAGATACAAGTGCTAGCCTGCTCTGGAGTTTATTAGTTTTATGTTCCCTAATGGGGGTGCACATGTAGCCATAGGCAGACAAGGTTCCTTGGGTGAATTTGATATCTTTTATTAGACCAACCCAAATAGTTGGAAAATAGTTATTAAGCAAGCTTTTGAGTTCAAAAACCCTTTGTCAGGCTAAGGAAGTTTCAGCAGTTGGTGTGTGCTCTTCCTGGATGGAATGAAAAGCCATAGGCATTTACTGCAGAGATAATTAGGGGCCCACTTAGTCAGACCACTCCTTGACCCAAGGGAACTACAGCAGTCCAACTGCAGTCTAGGGCTAAGTACAGACAGCCAAAAAGCCCAAGGCAGACTTGATCCAATCTTTGTGGGTTTCTCTAAACTGGGAAGATTGGATTAAGAGCAAATGTAACACATTTTCGCCCTTGTAGTGGGGGAGGAGGCGTGGAACAGGCAAATGCCTGCACTGGCCAGGCCAGGTGCGGGGAAGGGGGCACTCTCACGCACCTCCCAGCCTGGCAGCTGAGCACTGCCAAGCAGGGCTATCCCTGACTGGTTGCCAGGCACATGACCCCAACTCCCTCCTGTTATCGCAGACCCTTCCCTGTGCCGAGCCCTAGGTTTCCAGAACTGGTCACCATGGCAGCCACAAGGGAGGGCAAGGACAGGGGGCAGTGCCCGCCTCGGCTACAGCCCGCCCCTAGAGAGAGGCTGGGTCCAGTATGGGGGGCAATGGCTCCGTTCCTCCCCTCACCAGCCCCCCATGTCCCCTCACTGGCTGGGCTGGGGAGCAGGGGCTTTGCTTCTCGGCTCTTTGACAGCCTGGGGGCAGGGCCTGCCAGGCTGTGCTGGAGCAGACAGTGGGGCAGAGGCTAGCCCACCCACCCTGTGAGAGGGGGCTGGTGGGGGAGGCGTAAAGCAGCCTGGGATGCTGACGGATTGCAAAGTAACTTAAATCAGAAGGGGATCTGGCACAGGTCAATAGACCGGTTTAACCTTAATCTGTTAAGTCTGATACTGAATCCATCCAGGTTTATCTTAAACCAGTTTCAGCTATTTCAAAACTGGTTTATGTACACTGAACTTCTGCTCTGTTACAGGTTTAAACCAGTTTCCAATCACTTATACTGGTTTATGTATAATGTCTGTCCCTAGCCTAGATTGATATGTTGCCATACTGCGCTGTACAGCAATGTAGTGTCACTACAGCAGTGTAGGGCAATGTCTAGACATGCCCCCAAGAATACTAAATGCCATGCTTTCCAGAATTTTCTAATGTACACATGCAAAGTAGAATTGTGATGTTGATTCCAGTCTGGCATTATTAAATGTATTTTATCCAAACTTCTGACAAACTTTATCAAGTTCATAAATTCCCAAATCATTATGCACGGCACTTAGGAAGCGTGGACCTGAAGTCCCCAAAACTATTTAAGATGCACTATTTTAAGGATTAATTTGGGAAGTGGGAGTGGCATGGGGAGGTTGTTAAATTTCCCAAATGACCCTAATGTAGGGATTCCTGCTGAAAATAGGAATCCTGCAGGAGTTATAAAATGCTGCAGGATTCCTATATTCTTCAGCTTTCTAAAATCTGCAGGAGTCCTGGGCCTAAACTTAGTTCATTCACTAATTTACAGTGACTGTAACCATCTGCACAGTTTTCACACACATTGAGGCCACAAAAACTTTTGAAAAGGACCTAGAGAACGTTCAAGACAAAAACTACATTCAAATTGCATTACATTTGTAACGATGTACTAGCAAAGAAAAGTCTTTTTAGTACATTGTAATTATAGCAAATGAATATTTGCAAGCTTGTGCTACATTGTAAGGACCAAGATGTATGACACATAAATACTGGTATAAATGTCATCAGTTTAGTGCACTATACTGTTGAAGACACTATACTGTCTACTTCAAGATCTGGAGTTGACAGACATTCAGCTATCATGGGGTAGCTGCATGCAGTAGCACTATTATAGTTTCTAGCTACCTACTGGCAAGCAAGCAGATATTACCCTGTTTGCCTTGAACTGTGAAAAGATGACATCAACCCTAATGTAACTTATACCAATGTAGTTTTCCCTTTGATTTTTCCTAGAGTAATTCTACACCCAGTTCAAGTAAGTTACACTGGTATGGGGATGTACATCATAGGCCTGCTCCTTTCTTTCAGCAGTGTAAAGGCTGGAAACATGTCAGGTGTCCCTGGATAAACTGCAAAGCTTTCTAAAATGTATGCAGAATTGTAAGCATGGAAACTCAAAATTAATTCTCTACAAACATCCTTTGCTCCATCCTTCCCTATGCCCTTGGCCATACTGTATCTATGTTCTTCAGAGTTCCCTACACTTGTACATAAAAACACAGGCTTTTCAGGGAGTCATAATTTTGGTTGATTTTTATTTGCTTGTATTAGTTCATGTTTTATTGTATATTTTGTAATGACTGGTGGGATTTTGGGTAAATGTTTATTTTGCTGTTGCACCTGCATAAAACTGTAATAACACAGTGGTTATCACAGTCAGGTTCTATATCTCCATTAATTTAAGCATTGTACCAATACTTAGAGGAGGTGGCTTTTGTTATAGTGTTGAGGAGTCTCTAAATGTTTGGGGTTAAATGATACTTGGATGGTAATATTTGTGAATTGGGGTTGGTCTGGATATTAATGGTGCTATCCTGAAATTTTAATGTTTTGGATTTGGGGGTGAGAGGGCTGCTGTTGTTGCTGAAAGGAAAAATACTTTAGCAACTTTGCCTCTCATTTGACAAAAATGTTTCATAAGCATTCACTTTGTTTGCTTGTTTGTTTGTTTGTTTAAATTAAGGTTACTGTTAAACAAAGGAGTTCAGGGAGGTACAAAGGCTGTGTTTTGAAGGGATATGGGATCAAGGAGGACAGTGTTCCTTTCGAGGAACACTGGAAACCAAGGCCAGAGAGCAGTGAGTGCCAAAGGATTTGGGTTCTCTCTAATACCAGTGAAACTCGAGATCAGGTGCCTGTACCAGTAGTCCTTCAAAGAGTTTTGTCTCATAGCCTACATTAGTGAAAACCTGGCATTTAAATTCAGTTTTTTTATATTCATTTAAAAGCATTCCTTTTCACTATGAAATCAATCCAGGTATGTCAAAAACATGACCCTTATTTAAGTAATACAAATAAATAAAACTGCTAAAAGCATGTCCTGTGTAAGATTTTTGTTTGTTTTTTAACACTGGATCTTTTAAATCACTAGCAAACATTGGTTCTTTAGCAGAAAACATTAAAAGTTAGCTATCAGATATTCAGACTTTTTCAAACTTGAGCAGTCATATGTGTCAGTGTGATCAGCTATATGCCATCAGCTGTTGTATTAAAAAGAAAAAAAGAAAAATTAGCCACTCTCTTCAGGTAAAAAAAAATCCAGTGTGGAAAAAGCTAGATCCTGCCAAACACCTAGTGATTCTGAACTAGCATCAGAGGCAGTGAAGTCCTCTCCACTTAAGAGGAGAGAAATATCAGTTTCTAGAGGTCTGCGGTATTAGTTCAGCAAACTGTTAACTGCTGCCTTGTAAATGTTAATGACTATAAGATTCCAGTGGCTCACTTAAGCTCCCGGGGTGCCTGGACATGTAAAGAATTACTATACACAAATATGTTAATCAGCAGTATTTTTCCAAGCACTCATCTTGCTTTCTAAAGCAGGGGAGGAACATGCACATGGAATGGGAACCAGTTTGCATATGCTGTTCGATCAATACTTACCTTTGCACTAGCAGAGTACATTATTGCAGATTCACTGCTGGAAAGAAATTACTGGGAGAGTTTGGGAGGAGGGTGAAAAGACAAAAATCAGTGTCTAGTGCTATTCCCAAATAAGCCAGTGGAAAAAACTGTGACTGACTTCAGTTCTCCCAGGAATGGGCTCCTAGTGGGAAGCCAGGCAATTTGGGAAAAAAGGTAGCAACTGTGGAAAGTACAGCTAGTGGAATATGTGTATATGCATGTGCATGTGTGCATTTTAATGATTACTCTTTTAATCTTTCCTGATTCAATAAACAGCAAACCAAAAATTGCTATAACATGGTATCAAAGCATATTCACCTTCATTTTTTGTTCTGAAAGTCCCATTGTACTCAGAGCTTCTAATATATCTTTCAGGTGATATAGATTTTCAAAACCGATGTGTAAGGCTATAGCCATGCAATCACAATTAGCACTAGAAGGAGTCATGCAGCTCAATTCTGACACGTTTTTAAAACTTGTACCTTGACTATGATAAAGCACTAAAAATAAACAAACCCTAACCCAATAGTACTGACATTTAAGAATGATGTGAGTTGTACAACTATTGTTAACAGTGGCACCTTACTATTCTGATGTCTTGCATAGGTTGCTAAATGCTCTACTGCTCTGGCACAAAAACAATGCTCCTATAAGTTGAAGTCCTCAGAAATAAATGTTATCTTCAGACTACACACCAAGATGTTAATTTAACCATTTGGGTTCTGTTTTTCTTCATTTATCCTGTATCTGGTAAATAACTGAATAATTAACAAAACCAGTTCAATAACTGAGGTGGTTAAGTTGAGACTTGTGCCATCCATTAAACTGATCTATCCTTTCTCAAAGACTATATATACCTGAGCACTGGTATCAGAGCTCTGCAGGTTTTACTTACGTAGTAATGCATAGAAGTCATGATTTGTTCTTTCCCCAAATGAATGTATGTAAACATATGGTTGCACAGAATGGAATATCATGACAAAACTTCACTTACTGTCATGTTCTGTTTTTACGTTATTCTACTATCATAATGTAAGCCACCCTAAACCTCTGTTGGGAAGGTTGGTATATAAATTGAATAAATATAAAAATAAATATCGCTAGTCAAACTTCCCCTTCTCTCCCACACTCTGCTGGGTCCCTGTGTCACTTGGGTCCCAACCCACCTAGTTTTCAGTGCCCTGAGTTGCCTATGCTTCAATACTGTCTCTGGCCTTTCTGGCATATGTTCTGGACTTCAACTCACTGCCTATTTACCCTTTTACAAAACTTGGACCTCATTATCTTATTGTGACATAGGAGATGGGCAGCTAGGGTTTGTGGCCTCACCCCAAGTGCCTGATGCCCCTAAAGTTAATTCTGACTCCTTTATACATTCACTATCTTAAGCACACCCTTTCTTTCCCAGGGCACATCTACACATTCATTAAAGCACCCTAGTTACTGTGCATTAAGTTTAGTACTTGGTTAACCAAGTAGTAATCCAATAGGCAGTAAATTGCATTACTGTGCAGTAGCGCTGGCACACAGGGGGGGTTTTATGCTTACTGTGCAGTAGCTTAATAACGCTGCACAGTAGCGTATTAGCACGGTTTTTGAACAGCACACTACTGCACAGTGTTATTAGGCTACTGTGCATTAAGCTTCTCATGTAGACATGCCCCCAGAGCTATAACCTTGTGGGCACTCTGATTGATCTTATTAAGGACATGTGATAGTTGAAGTACATAATATCTAGGCTTATAAAGGTTTCTTTGTTTTTGGAAGACCATTTTAGGCTGGAAATAAGGAAAAACTTCTTTACTGTCCGAGTCCCCAAGCCCTGGAATAGACTCCCCCCAAAGGTGGTGCAAGCACCTACTCTGGACACCTTCAAGATACTTTTGTATGCTTATCTTGCTGGGATCCTTTGACTCTAGCTGACTTCCTGCCCCTTGGGTAGGGGGCTAGACTTGATGATCTTGTGAGGTCCCTTCCAGCCCTAATGCCTATGAAATCTGTTAAATCTAATGCAATTACTGTTTATTTTAGATAGCACAACTTACATCCAGATCTATGTAAAAATAATAAAACACCTGTACACCACTTCCTACCTCAGTTTCTTTACCATCTAGAGCAGTGGTTCTCAACCAGGGTACCACAGCAGGATTTAAGATCGTTTTAAGAGTGCTGTGGTGCTACTGGTAGGTGAAACTGCCCTGCTCACTTCCATTTCCAGGAGGGGCACTCCAGTCTGGAAAGCAAAGCAGATGCTCCTGCCTGCATTAGGTTTTGCTCCACTCTCCATTGGCTAGCAGTTTATAAATAGGAAAAGACAGCAATAAACCATCAGGACACAGGGCAGTTCATAAAATTTAACTGGACCTCATGAATAGCGACAGAAATTACACGTAAACTAGTATAAGTGATCAGAAACTAGTTCAAATCTGTAACGCAATAGAAATTCAGTGCAAATAAACTGTTTTCAAAATGGCTGAAACTGGTTTAAGATAAACCTGGATGGATGTAGTACAGGGGTGGGCAAAGTCAAGCCTGTGAGCAGGATCTGGCTGGCAGTGGACTCTATTTCCCAGCAGACCCTGCCCACATGGCTGGGGCTGGTTTCCATCGAGACCCCAGCAGCAGCCATGCTGTAATAGTGCGAGACCAGGGTTTCCATGGAGAGGAGACCGCCCCCAGCAGTGCTAGCAGGCAGCAGCAGCGGCAGCCTCTTCCTGGTGGTGGGGAGACTAAGGGTGGGAGCAGGGTAGGCTGTGCTGCGGGTGGGAGCAGGGTAGGCTCAGCTGTCGCCACTTGTGCAAGGCAGACAGCACTGGCGGTAATGGCGGCACTGGGAGGGATGGCTACAGGGGACTACAGGGAATTTTGGGGTGGCTATAGCCCAGACTATCACAGTCTGGCTGTGCTGGGGTCTCCATGGAAACCAGCCCCAGCCACATGGGTAGGGGCTGCTGGGAAATGGAGCCCAGCCTCCAGCTGGATCCATCATTTTGCCCACCCTTGTTGTAGTATCAGACTTAACTGATTTAGGTTAAACCATTTCATAGATTCATAGATTCATAGATGTTAGGGTCGGAAGGGACCTCAATAGATCATCAAGTCCGACCCCCTGCATAAGCAGGAAAGAGTGCTGGGTCTAAATGACCCCAGCTAGATACTCGTCTAACCTCCTCTTGAAGACCCCCAGGGTAGGGGAGAGCACCACCTCCCTTGGGAGCCCGTTCCAGACCTTGGCCACTCGAACTGTGAAGAAGTTCTTCCTAATTTCCAGTCTAAATCTGCTGTCTGCTAGCTTGTGGCCATTGTTTCTTGTAACCCCCGGGGGCGCCTTGGTGAATAAATCCTCACCAATTCCCTTCTGTGCCCCCGTGATGAACTTATAGGCAGCCACAAGGTCGCCTCTCAACCTTCTCTTGTGGAGGCTGAAAAGGTCCAGTTTCTCTAGTCTCTCCTCGTAGGGCTTGGTCTGCAGGCCCTTGACCATACGAGTTGCCCTTCGCTGTACCCTCTCCAGGTTATCCGCATCCTTCTTGAAGTGTGGCGCCCAGAATTGCACGCAGTACTCCAACTGCGGTCTGACCAGCGCCCGATAGAGGGGAAGTATCACCTCCCTGGACCTATTTGTCATGCATCTGCTGATGCACGATAAAGTGCCATTGGCTTTTCTGATGGCTTCGTCACACTGCCGGCTCATGTTCAACTTGGAGTCCACTAGGACTCCAAGATCCCTTTCCACCTCCGTGCCACCCAGCAGGTCATTCCCTAGGCTGTAGGTGTGCTGGACATTTTTCCTCCCTAGGTGCAGCACTTTGCATTTCTCCTTGTTGAACTGCATCCTGTTGTTTTCTGCCCACTTGTCCAGCCTATCCAGGTCTGCGTGCAGCTGTTCCCTGCCCTCCGGCGTGTCCACTTCTCCCCATAGCTTTGTGTCATCTGCAAACTTGGACAGAGTACATTTCACTCCCACGTCCAAGTCGCTGATGAAGACATTAAAGAGTATCGGTCCAAGGACCGAACCTGCGGGACCCCACTGCCCACACCCTTCCAGGTCGAGACCGACCCATCTACCACGACTCATTTGTTGAACTTCTGTCCCACATCCCCTCCAGATTCAAGTTAACTCACAGTCCCCCAGCATCCCAGGATGCTCTGTACCTCCCCTACAACCTCCCTCCCCCACACACAAGATGGGCAGGCTAGTCTTGGCCCAAGCTGTCTGCTGCAGCGGAGCAAGGAGGTACATTCTAGCGCCCCCTGGCCTCTGGCCTGGGCCACTGCAGGCCTGTGGCTGCATTTCTGGAATCAAAAGTAAATGTCTGTTTACTTGTTTATCAGTTCACTCTATGCAGCTTATACTAAGCTGCAAAGATTGAATCAATTCAGCCTTGGGTTTTTCAACTGTCTATACTTAGCCTAGGCTGTACAGTGAAGCAGCTTCAGCAGGAGCCGGCACTCCTGCTTGCATTAGGTTTTGCTCCCTTCCTCTTCTCTGCTCTACTCCCCTATTGGCTGGCAATTTTTAAATAGGAAAGACAGCCATAAACCAATAGGACACAAGACATTTCATAAAGTTTAACTGGACCTCATAAGCCATTCACTAAAAGAGCCCCCCAAAAGGTAAGCTCATCTTTTCTATCACTTGCTGTAGAAGAGTAAAGAGAGTGGGAAGAGGAAGATCTATGCTCACTCCCTTCCCTTTAGTACCTGGAAGTCAAGCGGCCCCAACAGTAAAGGGGCAGGACACAGGAGCAATTGAAACAGGGCAACTGCAGAGCCAGCTCAGAGGCAGCAAACAGAAGAAGCCCCTAGACAGGTCTGGGAGCATGGAAGCCCCTAGACAGGTCTGAGAGCATGGAAAGGACTAAACCCTTACCTGCAGAGCTCTCTAAGGCAGAGGGAAGAAGTATCCCAGCATAGAAAGCCTGTGTTGCAGAGAGCCTCAGAAGAACAGAGAGATGGTCCGTCTCCCTTAAGGTTCCACTGAGAAACAGTCTTTGAGGTGACTTTGCTGGACTTTTTGAAGGGCTCTTGGCTGGACTTTTTGAAGGGTTCTTGTCTGGAGTCTTCTCAGGAGTCTTGGCTGCAAGTTTTTCTGGAGTCTTGTCTGCTTTCTTAAAGGAAGTGTCCAAGGAAGTTTGGACAGATGTTCTCCAGGGAGATAAGCGATGCAGCGAACTTGTTCGCTGGGGTGGCGTTGCATCAGATCAAGCATTGCAAGTCCAAACTAATGTCATAAAGTTGAAACAGGGTGTCAATTTATAAACATTTTAAGTGCAAAACATTGTAACTTGAAACGTTGTAAGTCGAGGACTGCCTGTAATATTATTTTTAAATGTGTATTTTATCCTTGTGGAGGAAAAAAATGCTATTCAGAATAGCTATAATAACTTGGTGGGAGAAAGAGTGGGCTTCTTTCAGTAAAAAGTTTTGTGCTAGCCATGCAGTTCTCCACAGACTTTTTTATAAATATTATTGAGTAATTTTCTCATGAATACTGATCAAATATCAAGCAAATTCAAGCTATGATTAATGTTAATAGCATTGCATGTGTGTATATGTAATGGTTCATTATATCCCTGAGAATTCTACCTAGTCCAGAGAAAACAAAAAAGTCAGATTTAAAAAATTGTCATCCTCAGTCCAACCTTCATTGACTTCAACAATAGTTACTGAATTGAGTCCCAAAAGAGGAAATTATGCCTATTAAATTAAATAAACAGTTTCTTTATATACCAGCATGGTTTTATTCTGTCAGTGAAATTTGCTTTTACTATAAATGCCATGACTTAGAAACTTAATTCACATTAATGAAAACCTGAACTAGTTTAGAATAGAAAAGAGAGTAATTTTCCTTAGATTCTTTTAGAAAAAACAGAGTCCTGTGAGATCTGTTTTCTCTGTAGAACATCAGTATAATTCTCATTGGGCACATCTACATGTGATGCTACGTTGCCATAGCAACACGCATTGGTGACCTAGCATCTGCGGTCAAAACCCATGATGCTGCAGATACATCACCATAGTGACATGCTATGGTGACATAGCAGCTAAAAGTAACCATGCACCATGTGCATGGTGCAGTATGGATTGTTACTGCACTGTCATTTAGTACTTCCAAAAGGAAGCAGTAATAATGGTGCCATAGTCAATGTGAGTCGGACATATATGCATCAGGATAGACTGCTAAATAGAGCTGCTAATTCTCTCTGGGTGCATCTACATGAGATGCTTTACTGCACAGTGGAGCCAATTACTGCACAGTAAGCCTCTGCATCTACATGAGAAGATACTTAATGCACCATAATTGGCTCTAATCCTGAGTAAATGTGCTACCTGCAAATGCTAGTAGAACATTTACTTGGGGTCAGTAAATGTGCACTAGAACATATGTAGATTGCTCCCTACCCACAGGAGCTGCCTGCTGCCAGGGCACAGGGACAATGTCCTCCTGCCCTGGCAGCAGGTAGCTCCTAGCCCCCACTCTGCAATCACAGGGCCTGAGCAAGGAGATTCTTCTCCCCCAGCACCAGCTCCGTAATTGCTGGGGGCTTGCTGCTAGCTGCCACACTGGCAGATTGGGGCAGGGGGCTGGGACCTGCTCCTCCCCTGCAGCTCTTTCCAGGTCCTCCACCCCCAACTGGGGAGCTGGAGCCAGGAGCCAGCAGACAGCCTCTCTAGGACAGGATGCTCCATGCCATCCCCTGGGCTAGTACCCAGCAGCAGCTTAGAGCTCCCCCTGGTGGCTTCAGGGGACCAGTGCAGGGCCAGTGGGGGCAGGAGCAGATTATTGCCATAAGCAGCAGATATGCTTCTAAGACCATGCACTTGTACATGCCTTCCTGGGAGTGTTTACTTGCGAGTAGTTTATTTGCATGTGAACTGTAGTTCAACTGTAGACACACCATCTCTGTAATATAAAAAAACAAGGCTTAGTAAAGACATTCTTATGGGGAAAAGTGTATGAGCCCAATTTTGTTTTTACAAGTATTGTAGACTTCCTGGGCAATGTAACTTAAACATCAAGGTTAAGTACAGACACTCAAAAAGTCCCTGGCAGAAGCGCACTATCATGTTTTACTTAAAGTGCTATAAATTAGAGTGGGAGCAAACCAAACAGACATTCGCTGTTCAATGAGGGTGAGGGAGCTCAGTACTGCCAGAGCAGTCCCAGGAGGCTACTGCTGGAGCAGTTCCTCTTTTCAGCCCTGCACCCCTGCCAACAGCTGGGGGAAGAGAGGTGGGGGAGAATGGATCTCTCTACTGCAAGGGCCCCACCCCAGCTTACTGGCTGAAGCTCCATTCCTCCCTGCCCCATCACAGTTCCCAGCACAGTGAAAAGCTGGGCCACGCAGCCCCGTGCTGCACCTCCTGGTTGTAGCTGTCAAGAAGCTGGGATGGGGAGGGGAGGGAACACTCCTTCTGCTCAGACCCAGCCCAGCTTCCCCCTCCCCCCACCAAGACCCAGCCCAGCAGTCTGTTTTTAATATGTAATAATGGAAGAAAACAGAGGCACAGGTTTTGTAAGAGTTCAGAAATTAAGTCATTTTACCTTAGCTAGCGCGAGACATCAAAGATCTAGACACAAATAAAACATGGGTATGCATTTCTCCTCATAGGATTCCTCACCACTCATGTGCATTCTTTGGACTAAGCTAGAGTCCTTTAAAGAATTCATGTTCCACCCCGCCGTCCATGGCTCCTGCTCTGAATTTTTGAGTCTTTCTCAGGCCTTTGCAGCAGTTTTCCTTCTAGCTCAGCTACTCCCATTATGCTATAAAAGCATGCCCCTCTCTTCCTCTCTCCTGCCCATGTGTGTTTTGTCTCTTTGCCCCTAGGTCAGTCTGCACATCTTTCAGATACTGTGTATTCTTTAAGACCTGGCACTAATACGTGGTGTTTCCCTGTTTTGGGAATTTTCTACTTCCCAAGCCCCGCCTCCTGCAAACACACAGGAGAAAACAGGGTGTGTCTACATGTGCACTTTAATACGCATTAGCCTATTGTAATGGGCATTAAAGCATTAAAAATAAACCCATCCTTTTTTGCTAATGTGCATTAAAATAAGCTAATGCAAATTTTTCTAGTATTTTACAATGGAGGCACTAGATTTAATGAGCATTACCTAAAGCATATTAATGAACATGTAAACATGTCCTAGTTTCAGCTAGGATTAATTTAATCTCTTGTTTTCTATTCAGGTGTCAGTAGTCTTTAATGGATGGCCTATTCACCAATAGACCTGATGGCATCACTTAGTACATTAAGTATACACAAGAAAAAAACAGTTATATAAGGCACGAGGCCGCGGGCAGTTAAAAAACCAAATGGCAATTTAAAAGCTGTACAAAAGCCAGTTCCCTAAATCATCACACGTTACCTTCTGTAAAAGATGTTCTATAGCTGTTATCATGGGTGTATTTAAAATATAGTACATGTAGATTTGCATGTCTTGTCATTCGGACTTTCCTTTTCTTTCTTTCCTTTTTTTTTTTAATTTCAATGAGCTTTAGTTTTTCTAAATTAGATAGTCTCTTTTACAGTTCAGCTCTTTTACCATTTACCAGAACTGATGGCTGGATGGGGAGCAGTTCTCAGATACTCTGGATCTGTATTATCTCCTTTGTGTCCCACTGCCTATCCCAGCCAGGAAAATGTTTCATGGGGCCAGTGCAAACTTTGCTTTGGGTGTTTCCAATTAATTCATGGCTCTGCTAGCTGCCTATGCTTTAGAGTATATGCTCATATCTACATTGGGTTGTAAATCCAACTTGAGAAGAGCCCTCTTCTGCTTTAGTGGGCAAAAAAGGTCCTGAAAGTTGGCTAGCAGTTAAAAAGTTGCATAGTGCCAAGGCAGGCACTATGCAACTTCTACATCTGGTACTGGCTCAGGATGCTTACTCCCCATATTCTCTCCAAAAGAAGCTATCATTAAAATTTTGCATGTTTCATTCCACACCTTGCATAAGTGTTTTGGAAATTTTCATTTAAAAAAATACCTTATAAGCCAGCTCAGTTCAAAACCGGGCATGTATATGGAATTTTTGTTTTAAAAAAGTTTGTAAACGTTTTAATAACCAGCTAACATATTTCAAAATAAAAGCACTTTTAAAATTAAAATTCCATAACTTACCCTGGATAGCCAACCTAAATGTTGTCCCTAAAGACTGGGAAAAAAATGTGAAGTCAGTTCCTAAGGTGGGATGAACAGTGTAATAATGATAATAAATAATGCAGCTGGTGCTATCAGTATGTCATTCTGCCTGTAGCCATTCCATGCCACCCCTATATACACAGCTCAGTCAGTGCACCTCTGTGCCTCCAATGCAGGGCCTTTTCTAAACAGATCCTGACATAGGGACAGTCCTACTAAATTATCCATTGCTTTTATCATGTTTATTAAGTGCTAGAGAGAACAAAGGTAGCCACCTCCTTCTTACCAAAGTAATTTTATGATGACAAGAAACAAGTTCTTAGCAAAAATTGCACAGAAGTAAACAGACCCGTTGGTCACAAGTACACTATTCATAGACTATAAGGCCAGAAGGGACCTTGGAAGATTATCAGGTCCAGCCCCCTGTATCAAGCAAGAAAAATAACTGGGGGTCAGGGAAGGAGCTTATTCCACAGTCTGGACACCCTGATTGTGAAGAAGTTTTTCCTAATGTTGAGCCTGAATCAGTCTTTCAGTAGTTCGTGACCATTACTCCTAGCTTTCCCTCTGGGTGCCCTGGTGAACAGTTGCTCACCAAGCCCTTGATGTGTCCTCCCCTAGTGTAGCAGTAAGCTGCTACGAGGTCCCCTCTCAGCCTTCTTTTCTTCAGGCTGAAGAGTCCCAGATCCCTCAGCCTTTCCTCGTATGGCTTCCCATGATCCTACAGGTGGTTCTTCTTTGGATTTTCTCAAGATTGTCCATGTCTTTGTTAAAGTGTAGTGCCCAGAACTGGATGCACTTCTCCAGCTGCAGTCTCACCAGTGCTGAGTAGAGTGGAAGAATCACCTCCTTGGTTTTTCTGGAGATGCATCAATTGATGCATGCCAGATTATTAGTTGCCCTACTGGCTACAGCATCTCACTGCCAGCTCATATTCATACTGTGGTTTTTATGTTGAGCCTGAATCAGTCTTCGAGGAGTTTGTGACCATTACTCCTAGTTTTCCACCTGAGTGCCCTGGTGAACAGTTACTCACCAAGCCCTTGATGTACTCCCCTAGTGTAGCAGTAAGCTGCTACCAGGTCCCCTCTCGGCCTTCTTTTCATTCATGGTATTAGTTAGTTTGGTGCCGCCAAGCCTGTAGGTGTGCTGGGGGTTGCTTGTCCTGAAGTGGAACACTTTACATTTCTCAACATTGAATTTCATCAGATTCTAATCTGCCCAACTTGCTTGCCTGTCTAGGTCCTCCTGTATCTGTAGCCTATCTTCAAGTGGAACCACATGCTTCCCCATAACTTGGTGTCATCCGTGAACTTGGCCAGTGAGATCTTCACACCCACATCCAAATCATTAATAAAGATGTTGAAAAGTACTGGACCCTGTGGGACACCACTGCCCACTTCTCGCCAGGATGACACAGATCCTTTCACTACAACTCTCTGGTTCCTGCAGCCAGTTTCTCACCCACCTGACTGTCTTGTAGTTAAGCCCACAATCCTCCAATTTTCTCATGAGGACATCATGGGATACTAGATCAAAGGCCTTTTGGAAGTCTAGGTATACAGTGTCAACCTGCTCTCTTGTGTCCAGGTGGCAAGTTACCTGGTCATAGAAGGAGATGAGGTTGATAAGGCAAGACCTGCCTGTGACAAAGCCATGCTGGCTATCATTCAGAATCTTACCTTCTGCAAGCTTATCGCAGATAGACTCCTTGATGAATTTCTATGTAAACCTTCCTAGAAATTCACAGTATGAAGAGTTTTGTTTAATCACATTTATGGTAATTTTATATATTTTATATACACACACACACACACACACACACAGAGTCACATACATACAGTGCTAAAGGTGGATGGGACATTGGGCTTTCATGTCTAGGCACTTACAGCATTGTCTAACTTGAATTGGAAGCTGTGGTTCTACATGATAACCCACCACATTCCAGCACTATTATAACGTTCAAATTCCTTACCCTCCAGTATAATTAAGGTTTTAAGGAGCTTAGGAAGGGCATAAGGCATTTGTTTATAGAATTGTAGGTTGGCATAGTTTGAAATGATGATTGTAAATTATTCAGTATTTCTCATTCTATTTAAGGTCACAGCTACCAAAGAATATTAAAAGAGAGTTCAGGGCTTTTCTATCTGCTATTTATATCCTAATTCTCTTTCTGGAGGCAGAGCTCCCCATTTTGATATGTAATGAATACAATTCATGAGTGGAAAGAAACAAGACAATGAATTTGCAGGATAATTTTACTAATTATCTTGCTGCTGATCACAGAACCAAGGCATCACAACTTAGTCCTACCACAGCTATTTATCTGCAATGCCTAAAGCTATTCTTGTAGCATTTATTGCATATCTAGATAGCTCTATTACATGTATAAGAGTGAGGGGGAAAAGTGTGTTTATCCTGTTCAGAATTGCAATATACTGATTTACTGAAAGGTATTATAAACACCAATGTTTAATAATACCTGTTTTGCATGAATGCTACATGCCCCTGGAGGCTGGGGGGGCATGGTGAGCTCCCACAGGTGGTGGCAGCACTGCAGGTGGCAGGAGTGTGCTGGCGGTGAGCGGGGAGCTCCTGCAGGCGGCTGCGGCCCCATTAGGGGAGAGGTTGGCAAGTGCCGACCAGCAGTTGGTGACCACCCACAGACACCGCCAACTGTGGCAGTGGCAGCCAGCAGCAATCATGGACTGCCTGCTGACACCTCTGGCAGTGTCAGCAGCACCTTTTTGCAGGGGGTGCACCACCATGCTCAGGGCGTGCATGTGCACCCCCTACACGTCGCCAGTGCTGTTTTGTATGCAGTGAGTGTAAAGTGATGAGCAGGTGTGGGTATTTTTAATGTTTTGGGATATTCACTTGAAAGGTCATTATTGAGATAAAATAAGGAACTGATTTATGATTTGTTCATGGGGAGTGAGTACAAGGAAAGCATCCAGACTAGAAGATCAGGCACAAATAAAAGCAGCATGAGACTATGTCTGACTCTTGTATTCTTATCATGTGAGAACAGACAGTCCATACTGATCATAGAAAGCGGTAGAGAGATACAAGTCAGGAATGGTAAGGCAGATTTGCAAGCCACTGATGTAAAGCAAGGGTGGCTGGTGGCGCAAGTGGCATGGACAGCTGCTGTTGGTAGCATATAAGCTCTGAGCACTCACAAAAGGGAGGCACTAGAAGGGAGGCAGCAGGGCACTGGGGTGTACTGGGCATCCAGCTTTGCTACTTACTGGTACAGGGAGAACTGAGGATCATAGGCCTGGGCTCCCCCTACACCAGCAATAAGATGCAATTGGGATTTTATCCCTGAACCCACAATCACGCCTCCTGTCATGCATGTGTGATGTGACAGGAGGTGCAATGATGGGAATCATGGATCAGATCCTATCACACCTTTAATTGAACATCTGTACTTTTGAGTCGAAGAAAGAAAGAGAGAGAGAGAGAGAGAGAAGAAGAGACAGAGAGGAAGATGGGATAAGAGTGGGGAGCAAGTTCTGTTATACATCTGTCTCTCCAGTTCACAGAGATTGTGAGTGTGTTATAAGCTTCAACCTGAGAATCTAGCTCCTTGAATTAATCTGTAGAGATGAGTTTTTGGTTGTAGCTGTGTTGGTCTAAGGACACAGGAGTCTGAGACAGACATTGCATAAACCGGTTTGACCCAAATCAGTTAAGTCTGATGGCACATTCAACCAAGTTTATCTCAAACCAGTTTCAGCCATTTTCAAACTGGTGTATGTTTATTGAATATCTTCTGTTATAGGTTTAAACCAGTTTCTGATCACTTAAACTGGTTTATGTGTAATGTCTGTCCCTAGCCAGGCAGGCAAGGTTCTTTGGGTAGATGTGATATCTTTTAGTAGACCAACTGAGTAATTGGAAAAAAGTTCTTAGCAAGCTTTTGGGTGCAATCACCATCTGCAGAGACTTCCTATGCCTGAAGAAGAACAACAAAAAGTCCTTCTTCAGATATGTTGGAAGTCGAAAAAAGAACTGAGATAGCATTGGGCCCCTGCAAGATCAAATGCGGCAGCTGATATCCAACACCCAAGAAAAGGCCAACCTCCTAAATGACTTTTTCACATTGTTTTTCCATCCTCCCAAGGGGATCATACTGTCAGAAAGGATACAAACCATCCTGGGAGCGGGTGGCGGGCCCAAAATTGATGTGGATAATGTGAGGGAACACCTTGAGAAACTGGACATTGAGAAGTCCATGCATGAACGATGCACGCTCCCAGTGGCTGGGGGGGCATGGCAGCAGGAGGAGCACAGCGGCAGCAGCAGGAGCATGGCAGCAATAAGTGGGAGCTTCTGCAGATGCTGCCGGCACTGATGGCAGTGTGGGGGGTGGCAAGCGCCGACCAGGGGTCGCCAACCACACGCAGACACCACTGGCAGCATCATCAGCAGCCAGCGGAGATGTCTGACTGCCTGCAGGCATGACCAGCAGTGTTGGCGGTGGGGGGGCGGGGTGGCAAGCGGTGACCACCCACAGGCACCTTTTTGTAGGGGGTACACTGCCATGCTGAGGGGGTGCATGTGCATCCGTGTGCCTCCCCCTATGTGTTGCCCCTGAGTCTACAGGCCCAGATGGAATGTACCTACAAATCGTAAAGGAGCTGGCAGACATCATTGCACCCCCATCGGCAAAGATATTTGAAAATTTGTGGTGCACGGGCAAGGTCCCGGAAGACTGGAAAAGAGCCAACATGGTCCCTATCTTCAAGAAAGGGAGGAGGAATGACCCAGGTAGAAATTATAGACCAATCAGCCTGATGTCCAGCCCTGGTAAAATCCTGGAGAAAATTGTCAAGGCATCCATCAACACCAGACTAATGGAAAGCAAGCGCCTGAATGCCAGCCAACATGGCTTTGTGACTAGCAGGTCTTGCTTGACCAACCTCATCTTCTTCTATGACCAGGTGACACAAGCCCTGGACAAGGGAGATGACATGGATGTCATATATCTGGATTTCAAGAAAGCCTTTGACCTAGTTCTCCATGATGTCCTCATGGCTAAGCTGGGGAACTGTGGCCTAGATCATCTTATGGTCTGATGGCTAGGTAACTGGCTACAGGGTCAGACCCAAAGAGTACTAGTTGACAGGACCAAATCAACATTGCACAGGGTGACCAGTGGAATCCCTCAGGGCTCGGTACTTGGGCTGGTACTCTTTAACATCTTCATTAACGATCTGCAGTCGGGAGTCAGATGCAAACTGGCAAAGTTTGTGGATGACACCAAAGTATGGGGGAGGGCGGTCACACCACAGGACAGGCTGGGGATACAGGCCAACTTTCACACGCTCTCAAGGTGGGCTGACCAAAACTGAATGGCCTGTAAGAGAAGTGTAGAGAAGTGCAAGGTGCTGCCTCTCGGTAGGAAGAATCCTCAACATACTTACAAGCTCGGCAGTGCTATGCTCGCTAGCACCACAATCGAAAGAGTCCTGATTGACTGCAAGAGGAATATGAGTCACCAATGTGATGCAGTACCTGACAAAGCAAACCAAACTCTAGTGTGCATCTACCGATGCATCTCAAGCAAAACCAGGGATGTCATCCTCTCGCTTTATTCGGCCTTGGTAAGGCCGCAGCTGGAGTACTGCATCCAGTTTTGGGCCCCCCACTTCAGGAGGGATGTGAAAAAGCTTATAGATTCATAGATTCATAGATATTAGGGTCGGAAGGGACCTCAGTAGGTCATCAAGTCTGACCCCCTGCCCTGGGCAGGAAAGAGTGCTGGGGTCAAACGATCCCAGCTAAGTGCTTGTCCAGTCTCCTCTTGAAGATCCCCAAGGTAGGGGAGAGCACCACTTCCCTTGGAAGCCCATTCCAGATTCTGACAACCTTTACTGTGAAGAAGTTCTTCCTAATGTCCAACCTAAATCTGCTCTCCATCAATTTGTGGCCATTGTTCCCGGGTACTCCAGGGGGTGCCCTAGTAAATAGAGCATCTCCTATTCCCTGCTGCCCTCCCCTGATGAATTTATAGGCAGCCACAAGATCACCTCTCAGCCTTCTCCTGAGAAGGCTGAAGAGCTCTAGGTCCCTCAGTCTCTCCTCGTAGGGCCTTGCCTGCAGGCCTCTGACCATACGAGTGGCCCTGCTCTGAACCCTCTCAAGATTCTTTGCATCCCTGTTGAAGAGCAGCACCCAAAACTGGATGCAGTACTCCAACTGCGGCCTGACCAGTGCCACATAGAGGGGAAGCATCACCTCCCTGGACGTGTTTGTCATGCATCTGCTAATGCATGATAAAATGTGGTTAGCCTTGTTGATCACTTCATCACATTTATGACTCATGTTTATCTTGGAGTCAACTATGACTCCAAAATCCCTTTCCACTGCTGTGCTGCTGAGAAGGTCATCCCTCAGCCTCTAAGTGTGTTGGTGGTTCTTTTTGCCCAGGTGTAGCACTTTGCACATGTATTTGTTGAACTGCATCCTATTTTGTTCTGCCCATTTTTCAAACCTGTCCAGATCCATCTGGATCTGTTCCCTACCCTCTGGTGTGTTAACTTTGCCCCATAACTTGGTATCATCTGTGAACTTGGACAGGGAGCTCTCCACACCCTCATCCAAGTCACTGATAAAGACATTAAATAGCACTGGTCCAAGGACTGAGCTTTGCCGGACTCCACTGTCCACATCTTTCCAGGTCGATATCGACCCGTCCACCAACCACTCTCTTGGTGCAACCCCTAAGCCAATTTGGCACCCACATAACTGTGTAATCATCTGCATTGCAGTCTGTCAGTTTATTTATGAGAACAGAATGAGATACCATATTGAAGGCCTTCTTAAAGTCTAGGTAGATGACATCTACCTCAAGTCCTGCATCTAAGCATTCTGTGACCTGGTCATAAAAAGAAACAAGGCCAGTCAGGCAGGATCTACCTGCAATGAACCCATGCTGATTTCCTTTCAGCATTATTTCCCCTGCTGGCCTCCACAAATGTGATCCTTAATGATTTTTCCAGCATTTTCCCAAGGATAGAGGTGAGACTAACTGGCCTATAGTTTCCTGGTTCCTCCCTCCTCCCCTTCTTGAAAATAGGGACCACATTGGGCAGTTTCCAGTCCTCTGGGACCTGACTGGAGCACAATGAGTGCTTGAACAGCCGTGCCAGAGGCTCTGCTATGACACTGGCCAATTCCTTCAGTACCCTTGGATGAAGTTCATCCAGGCCTGCTGATTTGAACCCATCCAGCCCCTCCAAGTGCCCCTTCACTAAGTCTGCACTAACAGTTGGTGGGCTGGTGTCCCTCCTGTGTCTGTCTAGGATTCAAATGAGAGATTTGTCTTGGTCTGTGCCTAGGAATACAGATACAAAGAACTCATTGAAGAGTTCGGCTTTGTCCCCCCACCAATTGTCCTAGCTTTAGAGAGTCCAGAGGAGAGCCACTCATATGATCCAAGGCCTGGAGGGCAGGCCATACAAGGAGAGGCTGAGGGATCTGGGACTCTTCAATATGGAAAAGAGAAGGCTCAGGGGAGACTTGGTAGCAGCCTACAATTATATAAGAGGGGTACATCAGGACCTGGGAGAACAGCTGTTCACCAGAGCTCCCCAAGGGATAACAAGGTCTAACAGCCATAAACTCCAGGAAGGCCAATTTAGACTAGACATAAGAAAAAAGTTCTTTATGGTGCGTGTGTCCAGGGTCTGGAACAGATTCCCCACAGAGGTGGAGCAGGCACCTACTCTGGACTCTTTCAAAAGACATTTGGATATTTTTTTTGCTGGGATCATGTGATTCCAGCTAACTTCCTGCCTATGGCGGGGGGGCTGGACTTGATGATCTCACAAGGTCCCGTCCAGCCCCTAATGTCTATGAAATCTATGAAATCTATATCACATCTACCCAAAGAACCTTGCCTGCCTCTGCAGAGATGAATGCTTTTCACTCAGGAGGTCCTTTCTTCCATTGCCAGTGTGTTAGCCATGATAGCCATCATCATCACACAAGCACCAGCAGTTATTTTAGTCTGCCACAGACAAACATGGTGAAAAGGCAGTCTGTAGACAGACAGAAGGAAAGCATCACCCTCAGTGTTATTACAGATAATCAAGATCATGTCAGAAAAGCCGTAGGATATTATAGGCAAAAGTACATACATTGGCCACATTGTGGGGTACAACGTACCACCTCCCGTGCAGCCAGCAAACTCTAATGGGCAGCATGTGAAGAAGGGTGCATGCAGGGTCATTACCCTCCCTCTGCACATGTTCATCTAGGGCAACAGCTTCACTGAGGGCAGGGAGTACAGTTCACTCCAGTCTGACATAAGCAATGCAGGGTGCGGGCCCTTGCTACTTGTCCCATCTCACAGCTTGCCTGGGAAAGATCAAGCAGATTCTTATCTCATAGATGTATTTCTGTTAATTTTATATCAAGCTTTGTAGCCACCCTGACCCTGTGCCCACTCAGTATTTATTGAACAAAATCAAGACATGCAGTATTTGACACTGAGCATTTCATGAACTCTGTTAAACTGTATAGATCTTATCTTTTAAGAGAACTCTTAAAATAGCCTTTCAGCCTCTTCCTGCAGCTGGTTAAGATATCATAAAGTTTTTGATAACTAAATCCATTTGGTGTTTTTTTTCATCCCTCAAATCAATCCTTTAATATTACATAAAACTACAGCACAATAATAAAAAAAGAAATAATGCCAAGGCACTTGGCTTAATAAAAGAGTCTTTTATTAAGACTGCTATGATAACAGAGAAAAGAGGTCACCCATTTGAAAATGGATCTTAAAGTTAGCTGGAAATATTTGTAATATTAAAAGAAAAATCAAAGCTCCTTCTCTGCCAACCAAGCTGCAAATAAGGATGCTGCAAATAAGGATTCCAGAGCCCCAGAGGACTGTACTTTAATAAGGCAGTCATCTGAAAGCACTGCTGTAGACAACCAGAGGGTACAAAATAACCCAGACCAGGAAAAGAAAAAACTAGATACAAAGGGAAATTGGAAGGCAACAGGTTCTCTCCAGACAACTGGATACAAACCCAGACTGCTCTGAAAAATAAGCATTTATCATTCTGCCTTTTTAGTTTATATTTCTTGGTTAGGTTTGCCCCCCTTCTCACAGAAGTCCATCAAAAACATTAAAAGCAGAAATAAAGTAGTTTTGGAGGTTTCGTTCTTGTTGCTACATGAAATTGGGAGCCTACTGTGATATAAATAAAAGCTTGTAAGTAAATTCCTATCATATTAAAGCCTGCCTAACAGGAGATTAAGATGGTCTGAAGTCACTGATTCAGATCATTAACAGCATGCCGTTAGCTGAAATGATTAATCACTTTGGTACAAAAGGAAAGAAAAAGGAAATTTGTTAAAAAATAAGCAGGGGGCACAGTGCTAACTCCAGGGGCAAGCTGATTGGCTGTTTAATAATGTATAACAAAGTGTATGCCAGATCAAAAGCAAATCGCATGCAGCTGGCAGAAAATGAAATGGCATTAGGCAAAATATTTGTCTAGCTATGAAGGCTATTTAGGAAACAACTGTATATTAATGCAGTATCTATTAAGCCCTTTTCAAATGTTTTTTTTTCACTGATGGCAGCCCTATAAGTAACATACAGTACATGTGTTACAAATATGACAATACTGAACCATAGCTTCACAATATTCTAGTGTAGTTATGAGTGGATATTCCATTTAATGGAATATTTTTTATTATTTAAACTTTTCAAACTACCCTGATAAGAAGAAATGCTAAGAAAATGCATGTTTATATTATGGTCCCTCATATATTATCATTATTTTTAGGTGAGGCAGAATTCAGCCAGCATTGACAGGAGGGAAGTTTGGGGTGCACAAATATAATATGCCTGTGCCTTGCTTCCTCCTTTTTCCCTTTCTGCCTAAGTGGAAAATTCAGCTTCTTACAATATCAAGGAATAGGAAGTCATTCTCAAGTTTCAGCAGCCTTTGATAGGCCTGGTTTGGTGGTTGTGATATGGGGACCACATTATGAAGCTTGTACCAGGAGATGCCATCCCACTGAAATACCACTTTCTAAAGATAAAAATGTAATTGCTTACAGCTCAAGCTGGCAGGTGGTCTTTGTTAAAATTCTGGGCCACTGGGAGTGGCTTAGACAAGGGAGGAACAGTAGACCTAAGGTCTCTGTTTGGTAAGGTCACTCTTTAAGAGTCTTCTTTCCCTTCTTGACTCCTCCTTTACCAGTCCCCAGTGCAGTCTACTGTTATCTATACACTGGATTTGAGCTCCATGCTGCCCAAAGCAGCAGCTCAAGTGCACTTCCAGGATATGTCAACTTTCAACATTTAAATATATAAACAGATGCAATATTTGCACTACTGAGTAGAACCAGGAGCTAGAGGAGTGAGAGAAAATAATTCCTCCACCCCAGTGATGCAACTCCTGAGACTTAGACTCTATGCCAGGGGTGGGCTCTACATCAGGTCTGGGCAATTATTTCAGGCGGAGGGCCGCTTACTGAGTTTTGGCAAGCTATAAAGGGCTGCATGGGTATCCCTGCCCCGTGACAGGTGCCCCGCCCCCTGGTTGCCATCTTGGGACCAGAAGTCCCACCCTCTAACCCCTGACCTTTGCCCCCAGAAGTACTCCTTTCAGCAACGGGTTTTGCTGTCTCAGAACCAGAAAAATACCAAATTATATTCTAAAAATCAAACATCTACAACATTCATTAATTTGATATTTTTTTAAAATTTTATTCTGATTTACATGTGTTTGTGTAGTGTACATAGAGGTGATTGCACAATAGCTTAAAATGAAATCTTACTTTTGTATGTTGTGCGGGGGTGAGAGGCGGGGGGTGCATATAGGCTTGTGGGGGCAGATGGTATGTGGGGTGTGGGGGAGGGTGTGGGTATGTTAGGGGGTTGGGATGGATAGGTGTGGGGAGTGTGGGGTAAGGAAGCATGTGGGTGTGTATATGGATATGTGGGGCATGGGTGGGTATGGGGTTTGTGGTGGGGAGGGTGGCTGGGATGTGTGAGGGGGCGTGGGGGTCTGCAAGTATGGCAGTGTGACGGGGGGTTGGAGTGCATGTATATGGTGGGGTGTGCATGTAGGACTTGCCCTATAAACACACACACACACTCTATCCCTCCCTCCCTCATTGCATGGACACACGCACACACACATACACACCCTCCCACTCCTGGCCCCGGGGTACTAGCGCAGGCCCCATGATCCTGTGGTCCAGCCATGCAACTGGGAGCCACATGGTGCCAAAGCAGTTGGCAGGCAGGCAGGGAAGCGGTGAAAGTGGCCACAGGTGGGGGGCAGTGGCAGCGAGCAGGTGCATGGAGCACAGTGATAGCTGGGCGGGAGAGTGGGACCCACACTGGTGTCTCGGGGCCAGTGCTGGCAGGGCCCAGAGTGGGATGGCAGGAGCATGGGGCCCAGGCCAGCAGGAGTCTGTGGAGCCAGGATGGACTGTGCCAGCAGGGAGAGGGGGGAACCAGCCCAGCTCCAGATCCCCTGCCAGCCTGCGCCCTGCACCTCTACCACCCTGCCCTGGGCCCCCACCAGCGCTGGTCCTGGGACACTGGCATGGGCCCTGCTATGGGTGACTGGTGCCACTTTAGTCAGGGGGGCACGTGCCGCCCCAGCAACCAGTCAGCAACTGGGAGGAGTCTCCCTATGGCCAATCTTGCTGACTGGGTGGGCCCCCCCATGGCTATCTCACTGATGGGAGTGGTCCCCCCATGGCCAATCATGAGGTGGCCGATCAATCACTTCCGGAAGTGGCTGCAGACACTTCTGGGCTCCCTGGCTGGCACTCAAAGGGGGGGCACCAGTGCTCCCACCTGCCCCCCCACCCATCACCTAAGCAGTGAGCGTAGCTGGTCAGGGAGTACACCAGCACTGTCAGGGGTGCCAGAGGGTGCACGTGCACCTCGTGCACTCATGTGCATTGTCACTGGGCCCTGTGCTCACACCCAGCTGTCACTGCATTCTGTATGCCAACTCATTGCCACTGCCCCCTGCCTTCAGCCACTTTCACCACTTCACTGTCTGCCCAACAGCTGCTCTGGCACCACGTGGCTCCTGGCTGCATGGTTGGACCGCGGGACTCAGTAAGAGCCAGCCCAGCCCAGCCCTGAGGACTGGGCGATCCGTGGCCTTCCTGTGCTTTCTCCACCCCTTGCCCACCCTTACTTGAACTTCCCTCCAGTGCAGGGAAGCAGGAACAGCCCCAGGCCAGAAGGCCCACTAGGCAGAGACTTCCAGGTGGGGGGGGCAAGGTTGGAGGAGTGGGGCCAGGCAGGCCTGGCTGCTGAGTCCTGCCAGCTTCTCCTGGTTCCAGTAGGTAGTCAGGAGCAGATAAATCTTTGACAGGCAGCCAAGAGTGGATAAATATTCATTTTTTTAATTTTTAGGGGCCCTGCAGCCCGGATAGAATGGCCTGGCAGGCCGGATCTGGCCTATGGCTGTATTTTTCTCACCCCTGCTTTATGCTATCCTCTCCTCTCCTCTGCACCATTGCTGCCCAGCAGGTCTGGCCCACAATTTTTTGTGGCCCCCTGCAAAATATAGTTTTGGGGCCCCCTGATGTGAAGAAGCCAGCAGAAGCATTGGAGGGCGGGGTGGGGGGGCAGCTGTATGTGAAGCTGGTGGCGGCAGCAACAATGCGGACTGGTGGCAACCACCTGCCCCCTCTCCCCCTTGCTACGGCACTGATTTTGAGTGTTCACAGCTGCAGGGGGCCCTTTGTCTGCAGAGCCCCCTGCAGCTGCAGGTTCTGCAGGATAGGCAGGCCAACCCTGCTGCCCAATAATGGTGGCATATCTAGGCATGCACAGCAGTTGGATTTGTCGCAGGGCACCTCGGTGCTCCTGCTCCTAGAGAGGGGAAAGCTGCCAGAGGAGAAGCTCTGACAGTACATAAGGAGCCCCAGCGGAGATAACGAGCACAGCTGCAGGTTGCCAGGGCAACTGATAAGCATCAGCGGGCCAGAAGGGGGCAGGGCCTGGCCTTTATAAAGCCCAGGGCTGAGGCCAGGCTGGCAGTTCCCTGCCAGCACCCAGAGAGGCAGGAGTTCACGGGGCTAAGATGCGAGGACTGCTCGAGCAGGCTGAAGGATGGTGGCTCTGTGGTGCAGGAGCTATGTTGTTGCAGCCAGGCGGCCTTGAGTTAAGTTACAGCCAGGAGGCTTGTGTTTTGTTTGGTTAGTGTGTGTATTACACCTGGAGGTTTGGGTGAGGCTGTAGGGGTTGGAGGAGGCCTCATAGGGACCCCATAGGGGTGGGGTGCCCTAGCGCCAAGAGGGCGCAGTATCCTCATAGGTACCCCAGTGGTATGGGGACCTCAGCGCCAGTGAAGGTGCAGCTTACGCGCCAGTGCAGGTGCAACTGGCAGTGAGGAGCGCAACCAGTGGGTTGCGGACGGGGAACACAGACCCCGGGTTGTGTGCGGGGTACGTAGACCCCAGCCTCAGAGAGAGGAGCGATTTTTATTAGGGAGCCCGAGGTGGGCATAGCGAGCCCTGAAGAGGGGGAGCGCCATATTAGGAAGCCCAGGACAGGCGCAGCAGACGCCAGCAAGGGCGTCACTTGCGGGGTGCATAGACCCCAGCCCAAGGGAGGGGCGATATCTAAGGAACCCAGGACAGGAGTAGCGAGCCCGGTAACAGGACAGCACTGTGAAAAAACCCAGGACAAGGGCAAGGTGCTGCGGTTGTCCCCGGCAAAAGGGGATAGCAGCACGCTGGGCCCGTACCAGAGAGGGTAACAGGGCGGTGGGCCTACAGGACCAGAGACTCGCTAGGGAGCTCCGTAGCGTGCTGGGTTATTTTAGAGAAGGCCCAGAGCGGGCTTGATGAGAGTCCCAGTGAGGGCCTATATATCAGAGGAAGAGACCCGGGGAGAGAGTAACGAGGGCGGGGGCTGCGGTTGTCCCTGAGGAGAGGGGATAGCAGTGCAGTGAGCCTGAGGAGAGAGCCCGGAGCGGGCTAGATCACAGAGGAGGCCCGGGAGAGCGGGCGTGTAGTTTGACCTAACAACGTCTTTCACATCGGCGAGGCTTGGGGCATGGTATTAGGGGTGGTAGGAGCCACGCGTAGCCCACAAGGCTAGGGTGCCCCAAGGCACCCATGGATGCAGGATAAGACCCACGAGGGGTCCAGGAGTTTACGTGCCCAAGGAGACGCAAGGCAGCCTCCCAAACCTACTGAACATCAAAGACGTGGCGGGCGAGAAATAGAGGGTGCCCTTGGGCCAACTAGGCACGGAGAGAGGGCCTTAAGTGTCGGGACCCAGGGCAGCCGGCCAGCAGCTCTCCCTGACTCCCACCTGGGCAGATAAGGGTCCGGGGCCTTAGAAGGCTGTCAGGCAGGTACTTGTGACGCTTGGAGTGGAATTAATTAGGCGGACGCTTATCGGTTGCAAAGCAAGATTATTTACTCACGCCGTCAAGGTGGTGAATAGCGGAGGTCAGAGATACTTGGTTAGTTACAGCTTAAGGTTCGTAGGTCGTATGTCGGTCTGCATAAGAGTTCGTTGATCGGGCAGATAAACGGAGAAAAAAATCGGGCCGGCAGGTCGTTGATTTACGTTTGATAAGGTTGAGACGGGGGAGACTGACAAGCGATCAATTTGTCAGTTATTCTCACGCATACGTTCAGAGGTTTTTTCAGGTGTGTGCGCGGAGGTCGGGTTTTATTTGTGTAATAGCCAATTGCTTTTTGCCATGTCATAAATCTAATTAGAACCGCCAATTATCTAGCGGTCTTTGCTAGGGTGTTATCTCACAGGGTTACTCCCTGTTTTCTCTGACCAGTTATAATGATTTATGTACAGCACAGAAGGTGAAGTTCTATTTCATGTTAGTGTCGCAGTTA
>NW_026775289.1:25000-32500 GCF_030867095.1 Alligator mississippiensis | reverse complement strand
GGACCGAGAAAGCCCATAGGAACACATGGGGTTGACCTGGGGACCGAAAAAGCCCATAGCAACACATGGGGCTGACCTGGGGACCGAAAGAGCCCATCGGCATCCATGGGGGGGAGCTGGGGAGCGGAAAAGCCCCTAGGAATACATGGGGTGGAGCTGGGGAGCGAAAAAACCCCTAGGAATACTTGGGGGGGAGCTGGGGAGCGAAAAAGCCCTTAGGAATACATGGGGGGGGAGCTGGGGAGCGGAAAAGCCCCTAGGAATACATGGGGTGGAGCTGGGGAGCGAAAAAAACCCCTAGGAATACTTGGGGTGGAGCTGGGGACCGAAAAAGCCCTTAGGAATACATGGGGGGGGAGCTGGGGAGCGAAAAAGCCCCTAGGAATACTTGGGGTTGACCTGGGGACTGAAAATCCCCATAGGAATAAATGGGGTGGAGCTGGGGAGCGAAAAAGCCCCTAGGAATACTTGGGGTGGAGCTGGGGACCGAAAAAGCCCATAGGCATCCATGGGGTTGACCTGGGGAGCGAAAATCCCGATAGGCATCCATGGGGTTGACCTGGGGAGCGAAAATCCCCATAGGCATACGTGGGGTTGACCTGGTGCCCGCCCCCCCCACGGAAGTCCGTATGAGGTTTTTGAAACGGGCCTTGCCCGGGCCTTCGATCCAGGAGGGCGGACACTTTCGGCGGTTCGTCCCGGTGGCTGGGCCGGGTGCCGCATCTACAATATAGCCAAGAAACGTTCGCGGAGATTTTCGAGAACACGTTTTTAAGGACCCTCAATGCCCATGTTCGGTTCCAGAAAGCCGGTCAGAGGGATCTTCGGGGCAGAACCCTGCCGTGCTGAGGGGCCAAACCCGAGTTTGGAGCCAGGTCAACGGGGAAAACCGGAAAAGGGCCGGAGAAGGCGGTCAGGCCGGGCGAGAGTTCCAGGAGCTCGGCCACAATTCCGATCTCGTCCCGGTCAAGGGCTCCGTGGAAGGGCAGCCCGGGGGGCGGGTCCAAGGGCCCCGGCAGGGACCCGGGCCTCCGGGGTCGGAGCCGAGGCACCCCGCCGAGGGGTGGTCGTCCCGGGCCAAGGCGGCGGGAGCCCGGGCAGGACTCCGCGGGGCAGGCCGGGCGGGAGTTCCAGGAGCCCGGCCGCGATTCCGACTTCTCCCCGGTGCCCTGCCCGGAGGCCGGGCAGGTCCGGGGGCCTTCGGCGCGGGCGGCGGGATGCTCCCGCGGGGGAGACGAGCCGTGCTGGGCCCCGGGAGGGAGGCCCGGGGTCGACCTGGCGCCGGGGCTCCGGCCCTGGAAGTCCCGATGAGGTTTTTCAAACGGGCCGTGCCCGGGCCTTCGCTCCAGGAGGGCGGACACTTTCGGCGGTTGCCCCCGGTGGCTGGGCCGGGTGCCGCATCTACAATATTGCCAGGAAAGGTCCGCGGAGATTTTCGGGGACACGCTTTTCGGGACCCTAGTTGCCCATCTTGGGTTCCAGGAGGTCGGGCAGGGGTACCTCCGGGACCGGACCGTGCTGCAGGAGGGGGTCAACCCCGGGTTTGGCTCCATGTCGACTGGAGCTCCGGCCCAGGGGCGGGCCGGGCGAGAGTTCCAGGAACCCGGCCGCGATTCCGGCTTCTCCCCGGTGCCCTGCCCGGAGGCCGGGCAGGTCCGGGGGCCTTCGGCGCGGGCGGCGGGCTGCTCCCGCGGGGGAGACGAGCCTCTCTGGGGCCCGGGAGGTTGGCCCTGGGTCGACCTGGCGCCGGGGCTCGGGCTCCGGAAGTCCGTATGAGGTTTTTCAAACGGGCCGTGCCCGGGCCTTCGCTCCAGGAGGGCGGACACTTTCGGCGGTTCGTCCCGGTGGCTGGGCCGGGTGCCGCATCTACAATATTGCCGAGAAAGGTCCGCGGAGATTTTCGGGGACACGGTTTCCGGGACCCTAGATGCCCATCTTGGGTTCCAGGAGCTCGGACGGAGGAACCTCCGGGGCCGGACCGTGCTGCAGGAGGGGTTCAACCGCGAGTTTGGCTCCATGTCGACTGGAGCTCCGGCCCAGGGGCGGGCCGAGCGGCTTGGCCGGGCGAGAGTTCCAGGAGCCCGGCCGCGATTCCGGCTTCTCCCCGGTGCCCTGCCCGGAGGCCGGGCGGGTCCGGGGGCCTTCGGCGCGGGCAGCGGGCTGCTCCCGCGGGGGAGACGAGCCGCCCTAACGCCCGGGAGGGAGGCCCGGGGTCGACCTGGCTCCCGAGCTCCGGCCCTGGAAGTCCGTATGAGGATTTTCAAACGGGCCGTGCCCGGGCCTTCGCTCCAGGAGGCCGGACACTTTCGGCGGTTGCTCCCGGCGGCTGGGCCGGGTGCCGCATCTACAATATTGCCGAGAAAGGTCCGCGGAGATTTTCGGGGACACGGGTTTCGGGACCCTAGATGCCCATCTTGGGTTCCAGGAGCTCGGACGGAGGAACCTCCGGGGCCGGACCGTGCTGCAGGAGAGGTTCAACCGCGAGTTTGGCTCCATGTCGACTGGAGCTCCGGCCCAGGGGCGGGCCGAGCGGCTTGGCCGGGCGAGAGTTCCAGGAGCCCGGCCGCGATTCCGGCTTCTCCCCGGTGCCCTGCCCGGAGGCCGGGCAGGTCCGGGGGCCTTCGGCGAGGGCGGCGGGCTGCTCCCGCGGGGGAGACGAGCCGTGCTGGGCCCCGGGAGGGAGGCCCGCGGTCGACCTGGCGCCGGGGCTCCGGCCCTGGAAGTCCGTATGAGGTTTTTCAAACGGGCCTTGCCCGGGCCTTCGCTCCAGGAGGCCGGACACTTTCGGCGGTTCGTCCCGGTGGCTGGGCCGGGTGCCGCATCTGCAATATTGCCAGGAAAGGTTCGCGGAGATTTTCGAGGACACGGGTTTCGGGACCCTAGATGCCCATCTTGGGTTCCAGGAGCTCGGACGGAGGAACCTCCGGGGCCGGACCGTGCTGCAGGCGAGGGTCAACCCCGAGTTTGGCTCCATGTCGACTGGCGCTCCGGCCCGGGGGGCGGGCCGGGCGGGCAGGCCGGGCGAGAGTTCCAGGAACCCGGCCGCGATTCCGGCTTCGACCCGGTCGACTGCACGGCGGGCGTGCAGGCCGGCGGCGACTCCCAGGGCCCCTTCCAGGCTGCGGGGCCCAGCGGTTGGAGCCCGGCTACCCCGGCGAGGGGCGGAAGAACCTGCACGGCGCGGCCGGAGAACCCGGCATGCATGCGCGGGGCAGGCCGGGCAGGAGTTCCAGGAGCCCGGCCACGATTCCTACTTCTCCCCGGTGCCCTGCCCGGAGGCCGGGCGGGCCCGGGGGCCTTCGGCGCGGGCGGCGGGCGGCTTCCGCGGCGGAGACGAGCCTCTCTGGGGCCCGGGAGGTCGGCCCTGGGTCGACCTGGCGCCGGGGCTCGGGCTCCGGAAGTCCGTATGAGGTTTTTGAAACGGGCCTTGCCCGGGCCTTCGCTCCAGGAGGGCGGACACTTTCGGCGGTTGCCCCCGGTGGCTGGGCCGGGTGCCGCATCTACAATATTGCCAGGAAAGGTTCGCGGAGATTTTCGGGGACACGGATTTCGGGACCCTAGATGCCCATCTTGGGTTCCAGGAGGTCGGACGGAGGAACCTCCGGGGCCGGACCGTGCTGCAGGAGGGGGTCAAAACCGAGTTTGGCTCCAAGTCGACTGGAGCCCCGGCCCGGGGGGCGGGCCGGGCGGGCAGGCCGGGCGAGAGTTCCAGGAACCCGGCCGCGATTCCGGCTTCGACCCGGTCGACTGCACGGCGGGCGTGCAGGCCGGGGGGCGACTCGCAGGGGCCCTTCCAGGCTGCGGGGCCCAGCGGTTGGAGCCCGGCTACCCCGGCGAGGGGCGGAAGAACCTGCACGGCGCGGCGGGAGAACCCGGCATGCTTCCGCGTGGCAGGCCGGGCAGGAGTTCCAGGAGCCCGGCCACGATTCCTACTTCTCCCCGGTGCCCTGCCCGGAGGCCGGGCGGGCCCGGGGGCCTTCGCCGCGGGCGGCGGGCGGCTTCCGCGGCGGAGACGAGCCTCTCTGGGGCCCGGGAGGTCGGCCCTGGGTCGACCTGGCGCCGGGGCTCGGGCTCCGGAAGTCCGTATGAGGTTTTTGAAACGGGCCTTGCCCGGGCCTTCGCTCCAGGAGGGCGGACACTTTCGGCGGTTGCCCCCGGTGGCTGGGCCGGGTGCCGCATCTACAATATTGCCAGGAAAGGTTCGCGGAGATTTTCGGGGACACGGATTTCGGGACCCTGGATGCCCATCTTGGGTTCCAGGAGGTCGGACGGAGGAACCTCCGGGGCCGGACCGTGCTGCAGGAGGGGGTCAAAACCGAGTTTGGCTCCATGTCGACTGGAGCCCCGGCCCGGGGGGCGGGCCGGGCGGGCAGGCCGGGCGAGAGTTCCAGGAACCCGGCCGCGATTCCGGCTTCGACCCGGTCGACTGCACGGCGGGCGTGCAGGCCGGGGGGCGACTCGCAGGGGCCCTTCCACGCTGCGGGGCCCAGCGGTTGGAGCCCGGCTACCCCGGCGAGGGGCGGAAGAACCTGCACGGCGCGGCGGGAGAACCCGGCATGCTTCCGCGTGGCAGGCCGGGCAGGAGTTCCAGGAGCCCGGCCACGATTCCTACTTCTCCCCGGTGCCCTGCCCGGAGGCCGGGCGGGCCCGGGGGCCTTCGCCGCGGGCGGCGGGCGGCTTCCGCGGCGGAGACGAGCCTCTCTGGGGCCCGGGAGGTCGGCCCTGGGTCGACCTGGCGCCGGGGCTCGGGCTCCGGAAGTCCGTATGAGGTTTTTGAAACGGGCCTTGCCCGGGCCTTCGCTCCAGGAGGGCGGACACTTTCGGCGGTTGCCCCCGGTGGCTGGGCCGGGTGCCGCATCTACAATATTGCCAGGAAAGGTTCGCGGAGATTTTCGGGGACACGGATTTCGGGACCCTGGATGCCCATCTTGGGTTCCAGGAGGTCGGACGGAGGAACCTCCGGGGCCGGACCGTGCTGCAGGAGGGGGTCAAAACCGAGTTTGGCTCCAAGTCGACTGGAGCCCCGGCCCGGGGGGCGGGCCGGGCGGGCAGGCCGGGCGAGAGTTCCAGGAACCCGGCCGCGATTCCGGCTTCGACCCGGTCGACTGCACGGCGGGCGTGCAGGCCGGGGGGCGACTCGCAGGGGCCCTTCCACGCTGCGGGGCCCAGCGGTTGGAGCCCGGCTACCCCGGCGAGGGGCGGAAGAACCTGCACGGCGCGGCGGGAGAACCCGGCATGCTTCCGCGTGGCAGGCCGGGCAGGAGTTCCAGGAGCCCGGCCACGATTCCTACTTCTCCCCGGTGCCCTGCCCGGAGGCCGGGCGGGCCCGGGGGCCTTCGGCGCGGGCGGCGGGCGGCTTCCGCGGCGGAGACGAGCCTCTCTGGGGCCCGGGAGGTCGGCCCTGGGTCGACCTGGCGCCGGGGCTCGGGCTCCGGAAGTCCGTATGAGGTTTTTGAAACGGGCCTTGCCCGGGCCTTCGCTCCAGGAGGGCGGACACTTTCGGCGGTTGCCCCCGGTGGCTGGGCCGGGTGCCGCATCTACAATATTGCCAGGAAAGGTTCGCGGAGATTTTCGGGGACACGGATTTCGGGACCCTGGATGCCCATCTTGGGTTCCAGGAGGTCGGACGGAGGAACCTCCGGGGCCGGACCGTGCTGCAGGAGGGGGTCAAAACCGAGTTTGGCTCCATGTCGACTGGAGCCCCGGCCCGGGGGGCGGGCCGGGCGGGCAGGCCGGGCGAGAGTTCCAGGAACCCGGCCGCGATTCCGGCTTCGACCCGGTCGACTGCACGGCGGGCGTGCAGGCCGGGGGGCGACTCGCAGGGGCCCTTCCACGCTGCGGGGCCCAGCGGTTGGAGCCCGGCTACCCCGGCGAGGGGCGGAAGAACCTGCACGGCGCGGCGGGAGAACCCGGCATGCTTCCGCGTGGCAGGCCGGGCAGGAGTTCCAGGAGCCCGGCCACGATTCCTACTTCTCCCCGGTGCCCTGCCCGGAGGCCGGGCGGGCCCGGGGGCCTTCGCCGCGGGCGGCGGGCGGCTTCCGCGGCGGAGACGAGCCTCTCTGGGGCCCGGGAGGTCGGCCCTGGGTCGACCTGGCGCCGGGGCTCGGGCTCCGGAAGTCCGTATGAGGTTTTTGAAACGGGCCTTGCCCGGGCCTTCGCTCCAGGAGGGCGGACACTTTCGGCGGTTGCCCCCGGTGGCTGGGCCGGGTGCCGCATCTACAATATTGCCAGGAAAGGTTCGCGGAGATTTTCGGGGACACGGATTTCGGGACCCTGGATGCCCATCTTGGGTTCCAGGAGGTCGGACGGAGGAACCTCCGGGGCCGGACCGTGCTGCAGGAGGGGGTCAAAACCGAGTTTGGCTCCAAGTCGACTGGAGCCCCGGCCCGGGGGGCGGGCCGGGCGGGCAGGCCGGGCGAGAGTTCCAGGAACCCGGCCGCGATTCCGGCTTCGACCCGGTCGACTGCACGGCGGGCGTGCAGGCCGGGGGGCGACTCGCAGGGGCCCTTCCAGGCTGCGGGGCCCAGCGGTTGGAGCCCGGCTACCCCGGCGAGGGGCGGAAGAACCTGCACGGCGCGGCGGGAGAACCCGGCATGCTTCCGCGGGGCAGGCCGGGCAGGAGTTCCAGGAGCCCGGCCACGATTCCTACTTCTCCCCGGTGCCCTGCGCGGAGGCCGGGCGGGCCCGGGGGCCTTCGGCGCGGGCATCAGGCGGCTTCCGCGGCGGAGACGTGCCTCTCTGGGGCCCGGGAGGTCGGCCCTGGGTCGACCTGGCGCCCGGGCTCGCGCTCCGGAAGTCCGTATGAGGTTTTTCAAACGGGCCTTGCCCGGGCCTTCGCTCCAGGAGGGCGGACACTTTCGGCGGTTGGCCCCGGTGGCTGGGCCGGGTGCCGCATCTACAATATTGCCAAGAAAGGTTCGCGGAGATTTTGGGGGACTCGGTTTTCAGGACCCTAAATGCCCATGTTCGGTTCCAGAAAGTCGGTCAGAGGAACCTCCGGGGCAAAAGAACCGTGCCGCGCTGCCTTGTCAACCGAGCGTGGAGGCAGCGTGCCCCGATCCGGCGGGCCTGGCCGTGCGAGAGTTCCAGGCTCTGGCCCGCGATTCCGGCTCCCGCCCCCCCCCCCGGTGATGGGCTCGGAGGTCGGGCAGGCAGCGGTGCTTGCTTCCCCAGGAGTGGCGGGGCTCTCCTGACGGGGAACCGGGAGGACCTGGTGTCCGCCGTGGGACTTGGAAAACTTCTGCTCGGTTGCGTTGGGAGCGGTTAACGTGGGAGCTCCGGCCGGGAGCGGCCCGGCGGGCCAGGCCGGGGGAGAGTTCCAGGAGACCGGCCACCGCTCCGGTTTCGCCCCGGTGACCTGCCGCCCTCCCTTACGGCGTTCAGGGCAAGCCGGGGGCGCTTCCTCGGGAGCGGCGGGCTTCTCCTGCCAGAGAGCCGTGTTGACCTGGTGTCCGGCGTGGGACTTAGAAAAAAATTTCGCTGCTGGGGGGCGAGCGGTTG
>NW_026775289.1:7500-12500 GCF_030867095.1 Alligator mississippiensis | reverse complement strand
GCCCGGAGGCCGGGCAGGTCCGGGGGCCTTCGGCGCGGGCGGCGGGCTGCTCCCGCGGGGGAGACGAGCCTCTCTGGGGCCCGGGAGGTTGGCCCTGGGTCGACCTGGCGCCGGGGCTCGGGCTCCGGAAGTCCGTATGAGGTTTTTCAAACGGGCCGTGCCCGGGCCTTCGCTCCAGGAGGGCGGACACTTTCGGCGGTTCGTCCCGGTGGCTGGGCCGGGTGCCGCATCTACAATATTGCCGAGAAAGGTCCGCGGAGATTTTCGGGGACACGGTTTCCGGGACCCTAGATGCCCATCTTGGGTTCCAGGAGCTCGGACGGAGGAACCTCCGGGGCCGGACCGTGCTGCAGGAGGGGTTCAACCGCGAGTTTGGCTCCATGTCGACTGGAGCTCCGGCCCAGGGGCGGGCCGAGCGGCTTGGCCGGGCGAGAGTTCCAGGAGCCCGGCCGCGATTCCGGCTTCTCCCCGGTGCCCTGCCCGGAGGCCGGGCGGGTCCGGGGGCCTTCGGCGCGGGCAGCGGGCTGCTCCCGCGGGGGAGACGAGCCGCCCTAACGCCCGGGAGGGAGGCCCGGGGTCGACCTGGCTCCCGAGCTCCGGCCCTGGAAGTCCGTATGAGGATTTTCAAACGGGCCGTGCCCGGGCCTTCGCTCCAGGAGGCCGGACACTTTCGGCGGTTGCTCCCGGCGGCTGGGCCGGGTGCCGCATCTACAATATTGCCGAGAAAGGTCCGCGGAGATTTTCGGGGACACGGGTTTCGGGACCCTAGATGCCCATCTTGGGTTCCAGGAGCTCGGACGGAGGAACCTCCGGGGCCGGACCGTGCTGCAGGAGAGGTTCAACCGCGAGTTTGGCTCCATGTCGACTGGAGCTCCGGCCCAGGGGCGGGCCGAGCGGCTTGGCCGGGCGAGAGTTCCAGGAGCCCGGCCGCGATTCCGGCTTCTCCCCGGTGCCCTGCCCGGAGGCCGGGCAGGTCCGGGGGCCTTCGGCGAGGGCGGCGGGCTGCTCCCGCGGGGGAGACGAGCCGTGCTGGGCCCCGGGAGGGAGGCCCGCGGTCGACCTGGCGCCGGGGCTCCGGCCCTGGAAGTCCGTATGAGGTTTTTCAAACGGGCCTTGCCCGGGCCTTCGCTCCAGGAGGCCGGACACTTTCGGCGGTTCGTCCCGGTGGCTGGGCCGGGTGCCGCATCTGCAATATTGCCAGGAAAGGTTCGCGGAGATTTTCGAGGACACGGGTTTCGGGACCCTAGATGCCCATCTTGGGTTCCAGGAGCTCGGACGGAGGAACCTCCGGGGCCGGACCGTGCTGCAGGCGAGGGTCAACCCCGAGTTTGGCTCCATGTCGACTGGCGCTCCGGCCCGGGGGGCGGGCCGGGCGGGCAGGCCGGGCGAGAGTTCCAGGAACCCGGCCGCGATTCCGGCTTCGACCCGGTCGACTGCACGGCGGGCGTGCAGGCCGGCGGCGACTCCCAGGGCCCCTTCCAGGCTGCGGGGCCCAGCGGTTGGAGCCCGGCTACCCCGGCGAGGGGCGGAAGAACCTGCACGGCGCGGCCGGAGAACCCGGCATGCATGCGCGGGGCAGGCCGGGCAGGAGTTCCAGGAGCCCGGCCACGATTCCTACTTCTCCCCGGTGCCCTGCCCGGAGGCCGGGCGGGCCCGGGGGCCTTCGGCGCGGGCGGCGGGCGGCTTCCGCGGCGGAGACGAGCCTCTCTGGGGCCCGGGAGGTCGGCCCTGGGTCGACCTGGCGCCGGGGCTCGGGCTCCGGAAGTCCGTATGAGGTTTTTGAAACGGGCCTTGCCCGGGCCTTCGCTCCAGGAGGGCGGACACTTTCGGCGGTTGCCCCCGGTGGCTGGGCCGGGTGCCGCATCTACAATATTGCCAGGAAAGGTTCGCGGAGATTTTCGGGGACACGGATTTCGGGACCCTAGATGCCCATCTTGGGTTCCAGGAGGTCGGACGGAGGAACCTCCGGGGCCGGACCGTGCTGCAGGAGGGGGTCAAAACCGAGTTTGGCTCCAAGTCGACTGGAGCCCCGGCCCGGGGGGCGGGCCGGGCGGGCAGGCCGGGCGAGAGTTCCAGGAACCCGGCCGCGATTCCGGCTTCGACCCGGTCGACTGCACGGCGGGCGTGCAGGCCGGGGGGCGACTCGCAGGGGCCCTTCCAGGCTGCGGGGCCCAGCGGTTGGAGCCCGGCTACCCCGGCGAGGGGCGGAAGAACCTGCACGGCGCGGCGGGAGAACCCGGCATGCTTCCGCGTGGCAGGCCGGGCAGGAGTTCCAGGAGCCCGGCCACGATTCCTACTTCTCCCCGGTGCCCTGCCCGGAGGCCGGGCGGGCCCGGGGGCCTTCGCCGCGGGCGGCGGGCGGCTTCCGCGGCGGAGACGAGCCTCTCTGGGGCCCGGGAGGTCGGCCCTGGGTCGACCTGGCGCCGGGGCTCGGGCTCCGGAAGTCCGTATGAGGTTTTTGAAACGGGCCTTGCCCGGGCCTTCGCTCCAGGAGGGCGGACACTTTCGGCGGTTGCCCCCGGTGGCTGGGCCGGGTGCCGCATCTACAATATTGCCAGGAAAGGTTCGCGGAGATTTTCGGGGACACGGATTTCGGGACCCTGGATGCCCATCTTGGGTTCCAGGAGGTCGGACGGAGGAACCTCCGGGGCCGGACCGTGCTGCAGGAGGGGGTCAAAACCGAGTTTGGCTCCATGTCGACTGGAGCCCCGGCCCGGGGGGCGGGCCGGGCGGGCAGGCCGGGCGAGAGTTCCAGGAACCCGGCCGCGATTCCGGCTTCGACCCGGTCGACTGCACGGCGGGCGTGCAGGCCGGGGGGCGACTCGCAGGGGCCCTTCCACGCTGCGGGGCCCAGCGGTTGGAGCCCGGCTACCCCGGCGAGGGGCGGAAGAACCTGCACGGCGCGGCGGGAGAACCCGGCATGCTTCCGCGTGGCAGGCCGGGCAGGAGTTCCAGGAGCCCGGCCACGATTCCTACTTCTCCCCGGTGCCCTGCCCGGAGGCCGGGCGGGCCCGGGGGCCTTCGCCGCGGGCGGCGGGCGGCTTCCGCGGCGGAGACGAGCCTCTCTGGGGCCCGGGAGGTCGGCCCTGGGTCGACCTGGCGCCGGGGCTCGGGCTCCGGAAGTCCGTATGAGGTTTTTGAAACGGGCCTTGCCCGGGCCTTCGCTCCAGGAGGGCGGACACTTTCGGCGGTTGCCCCCGGTGGCTGGGCCGGGTGCCGCATCTACAATATTGCCAGGAAAGGTTCGCGGAGATTTTCGGGGACACGGATTTCGGGACCCTGGATGCCCATCTTGGGTTCCAGGAGGTCGGACGGAGGAACCTCCGGGGCCGGACCGTGCTGCAGGAGGGGGTCAAAACCGAGTTTGGCTCCAAGTCGACTGGAGCCCCGGCCCGGGGGGCGGGCCGGGCGGGCAGGCCGGGTGAGAGTTCCAGGAACCCGGCCGCGATTCCGGCTTCGACCCGGTCGACTGCACGGCGGGCGTGCAGGCCGGGGGGCGACTCGCAGGGGCCCTTCCACGCTGCGGGGCCCAGCGGTTGGAGCCCGGCTACCCCGGCGAGGGGCGGAAGAACCTGCACGGCGCGGCGGGAGAACCCGGCATGCTTCCGCGTGGCAGGCCGGGCAGGAGTTCCAGGAGCCCGGCCACGATTCCTACTTCTCCCCGGTGCCCTGCCCGGAGGCCGGGCGGGCCCGGGGGCCTTCGGCGCGGGCGGCGGGCGGCTTCCGCGGCGGAGACGAGCCTCTCTGGGGCCCGGGAGGTCGGCCCTGGGTCGACCTGGCGCCGGGGCTCGGGCTCCGGAAGTCCGTATGAGGTTTTTGAAACGGGCCTTGCCCGGGCCTTCGCTCCAGGAGGGCGGACACTTTCGGCGGTTGCCCCCGGTGGCTGGGCCGGGTGCCGCATCTACAATATTGCCAGGAAAGGTTCGCGGAGATTTTCGGGGACACGGATTTCGGGACCCTGGATGCCCATCTTGGGTTCCAGGAGGTCGGACGGAGGAACCTCCGGGGCCGGACCGTGCTGCAGGAGGGGGTCAAAACCGAGTTTGGCTCCATGTCGACTGGAGCCCCGGCCCGGGGGGCGGGCCGGGCGGGCAGGCCGGGCGAGAGTTCCAGGAACCCGGCCGCGATTCCGGCTTCGACCCGGTCGACTGCACGGCGGGCGTGCAGGCCGGGGGGCGACTCGCAGGGGCCCTTCCACGCTGCGGGGCCCAGCGGTTGGAGCCCGGCTACCCCGGCGAGGGGCGGAAGAACCTGCACGGCGCGGCGGGAGAACCCGGCATGCTTCCGCGTGGCAGGCCGGGCAGGAGTTCCAGGAGCCCGGCCACGATTCCTACTTCTCCCCGGTGCCCTGCCCGGAGGCCGGGCGGGCCCGGGGGCCTTCGCCGCGGGCGGCGGGCGGCTTCCGCGGCGGAGACGAGCCTCTCTGGGGCCCGGGAGGTCGGCCCTGGGTCGACCTGGCGCCGGGGCTCGGGCTCCGGAAGTCCGTATGAGGTTTTTGAAACGGGCCTTGCCCGGGCCTTCGCTCCAGGAGGGCGGACACTTTCGGCGGTTGCCCCCGGTGGCTGGGCCGGGTGCCGCATCTACAATATTGCCAGGAAAGGTTCGCGGAGATTTTCGGGGACACGGATTTCGGGACCCTGGATGCCCATCTTGGGTTCCAGGAGGTCGGACGGAGGAACCTCCGGGGCCGGACCGTGCTGCAGGAGGGGGTCAAAACCGAGTTTGGCTCCAAGTCGACTGGAGCCCCGGCCCGGGGGGCGGGCCGGGCGGGCAGGCCGGGCGAGAGTTCCAGGAACCCGGCCGCGATTCCGGCTTCGACCCGGTCGACTGCACGGCGGGCGTGCAGGCCGGGGGGCGACTCGCAGGGGCCCTTCCAGGCTGCGGGGCCCAGCGGTTGGAGCCCGGCTACCCCGGCGAGGGGCGGAAGAACCTGCACGGCGCGGCGGGAGAACCCGGCATGCTTCCGCGGGGCAGGCCGGGCAGGAGTTCCAGGAGCCCGG
>NW_026775289.1:0-2500 GCF_030867095.1 Alligator mississippiensis | reverse complement strand
GAAGGCCGTTGCCCGCGGGCTGCGGCTCCCTCGCCTCCCGTCGTCCCGTTGCCCGGCCCGTCCCTCCAAGCCCCCCATCCTATCGCCGTCACCCCCGCCGCACCTCCGGGTGGGGCGAGGGCCGGCCACGGGGAGTGGAAGAGGCGCACGGTCCCGGGCGCGGGGGGCGGGCGCGCGCTGCGGAGCCGTTGGAGCCCGCGGCACGGCCGGCCGTGCTCCCCCCCTCTGAGCCGAGCGCCTGGACCGACCCCGCAGCGGAGGGCTCGCCTCCGCGGCCACGGCCCTCCCTGCGGGTTGTTAAACCTCTCTCTTGTGTTTGGTCGATCGGTAGGGCTCCCGCCGAGGGAAGGCGGTGGGGCTCCCCGGCCGGGCAGGAACGCCTCCCCTCCCCGCACGTGGCGGCGGCGGGGGAGGAAGGCCGGCTCGGGGCCCCTGTCCCGACCTCGTGCGGACCCAGGAGCCCGCCCTCCCTCTGGCTTGGCTTCTGCCACGGGGCGAGGTGACATACCATGGAAAAAAAGCCTGTGAAAACTGTGACAACTCTTAGCGGTGGATCACTCGGCTCGTGCGTCGATGAAGAACGCAGCTAGCTGCGAGAATTAATGTGAATTGCAGGACACATTGATCATCGACACTTCGAACGCACTTGCGGCCCCGGGTTCCTCCCGGGGCTACGCCTGTCTGAGCGTCGCTTGAAGGTCAATCGCCCGCGCGGTGCGTGTGGGGCCGGTGGCTCTGGCCGTCCGGTCCCCGCCGCCGCCGGGCGCGGCTGGGGTGCCTCGCAGGCAACCCGGGGTCCCTCGGGCCCGCTGCCGCTTGCCCGCTCGGTGGCAAGCGGGGCGGCCCGAGCCCCCGGAACGCCTTCGTCCCCCTAAGGTCAGACACGATGCCCCGGAGCGCCCGCTTCGGGGAGCTCGTCCCGCTCGTGGAGGACCGTCGCGGCGGTCCGACCCGCGCTTCGGCCGGGTCGGCCGCGCGGCGCCCGCTCCCGGGGTGCCAGGGGGAGCCGGGCCCGCCCCGTGCGGCTGTCTGTGGTGACACGGCTGCCCGCGGGGGACTCGGGCCCGCGCTCCTACCCCCCGGGAACGACGCGTGCCTGCGGGCGCGCGGGCGGCGGAGGGCCTCGGCGAGGGGGTGCGGCAAGGAAGGGAGCACGCGGTGGGGTTCGGACGCTCGGCCGGCGGGCGGGCGAGCGTGGCGGGCAGGCGGCGGGCGGGCGTGGGCGGCCGGGGCCTTCGGGTTCCGGGCGCCTGGCGCCTCCCGCCTCTGCCTCCACCTCTGCCCGTCCGGCGACCGGGGCTGTGCGCTCCCCCGCCGCCTCTGCTGCCTTCCCTCTGCCGGGCCCCTGCCGCCCGTCCCCCCCTCCGGCCGTGTGCCCCTGGGCCTCCGCGCCGAGGGCGCCGCCTGTGGCTGCTCCTCCCACTCAGGGCCGTTCTCCCCCCCCTCGCTCCTGTTCGTCGGGCCTCCTCCGGGGCAGTTTGCGCTCGCCCGCGGCCGCGGCGGGCAGGGCTGACGGGTGCGGCGCGTGGAGTGCCGAGAGGCCGGGCCGGCGCCTGTCCCTCTCGGCCGCCCCGCCGTCCGGCAGCCCTCCCCCGTGCCCGGGCCCTCCCATCCGACTGCGACCTCAGATCAGACGTGGCGACCCGCTGAATTTAAGCATATTAGTCAGCGGAGGAAAAGAAACTAACCAGGATTCCCTCAGTAACGGCGAGTGAACAGGGAAGAGCCCAGCGCCGAATCCCCGTCCCGCGGTGGGGCGCGGGAAATGTGGCGTACAGAAGACCCACTCCCCGGTGCCGCTCTCGGGGGGCCCAAGTCCTTCTGATCGAGGCACAGCCCGTGGACGGTGTGAGGCCGGTAGCGGCCCCCGGCGCGCCGGGACCGGGTCTTCTCGGAGTCGGGTTGCTTGGGAATGCAGCCCAAAGCGGGTGGTAAACTCCATCTAAGGCTAAATACCGGCACGAGACCGATAGTCAACAAGTACCGTAAGGGAAAGTTGAAAAGAACTTTGAAGAGAGAGTTCAAGAGGGCGTGAAACCGTTAAGAGGTAAACGGGTGGGGTCCGCGCAGTCTGCCCGGAGGATTCAACCCGGCGGGCACGGTCGGTCGGCCCGGGACGACGGATCCCCGTCGCCTCCCCCCCTCCGCGGGGGGCGGGGCGGTTGGGGACCGCCGCCCGGACGGCCCCGGCCCCCGTCGGGCGCATTTCCACCGTGGCGGTGCGCCGCGACCGGCTCTGGGTCGGCTGGGAAGGCCTGGTGGGCAGGTGGCTCGCCGCTTTGCGGCGGCGAGTGTTACAGCCCCCAGGCAGCAGCTCTCGCCGCATCCCGGGGTCGAGGGAGATGACCGCCGCCGCGCCTTCCCCCGTGGCCCCCCGTCCCCCCCTCCTCGCGGGGGGGGGCGGCGCGGGGGCCCTCCGGGGGACGGGCCCCCTCGCTCCCGGCGCGACTGTCAACCGGGGCGGACTGTCCTCAGTGCGCCCCGACCGCGTCGCGCCGCT